>NC_057731.1:36203265-36224754 GCF_004010195.1 Chiloscyllium plagiosum
AAGGTGAGCACTAGGGGCGTTCTGTCCTTGTTGCGGTTGGAGGGGTTGGGTCTGAGGGCGGGGGTGCGGGATGTGGATGAGATGCGTTGGAGGGCATCTTTAACCATGTGGGAAGGGAAATTGCGGTCTCTAAAGAAGGAGGCCATCTGGTGTTTTCTGTGTGGAACTGGTCCTCCTGGGAGCAGATCCGGCGGAGGCGGAGGAATTGGGAATACGGGACGGCATTTTTGCAAGAGTTAGGGTGGGAAGAGGTGTAATCCAGGTAGCTGTGGGAGTCGGTGGGTTTGTAGGAAATGTCAGTGTCAAGTCGGTCGTCACTGATGGAGATGGAGAGGTCCAGGAGGGGGAGGGAGGTGTCAGAGATGGTCCAGGTAAATTTAAGGTCAGGGTGGAATGTGTTGGTGAAGTTGATGAATTGCTCAACCTCCTCGCGGGAGCATGAGGTGGCGCCAACGCAGTCATCAATGTAGCGGAGGAAGAGGTGGGGTGTGGTGCCAGTGTAATTATGGAAAATCGACTGTTGCCCATGAAGCACAGAGCGAGTTTTGCTTTGAAAATCGGAGCATTAATTAGATTTCACCTTCCTTCTTGTTCTACACGGCACACATGTAAGTATTCTGCCGACATGCAAATATTTTAGGATTTCTCTAACTCCTCAGCACAACTTGTATATACAAACTGATCTGCTTGTGTGGTCCTTGCTGATGTCACAATGGATGATACTGTCACATTGTTTTGCCAAGAAAGGTTTGGCAAACAACACAAAGCTTTGGCAGACGTACTTAAATATATCTGTTACGAGTCTCTTGCCTATCATCTCCGAGCACGAGGACAGGCCCACACAGGCAGAGCCATGGATTATGTTTGTCACTTAACAGCATTCATTTCATTTTTTTTACACGAATGCCTAATTCATTCAAAGAGTGCAATTTTAGGGATTATCTGTAAATTGAGGGACTTAAAGCAATTAATTGATATAGTTTTAATTTTTAATGTATTGACTGATCATGCAAAGGTGCTCATCATAGTTATTGTGAAATTGCAAGGTGAACAGAATAAGGTTATTCGGTCCATCATGCCTCTGCCTGGATTATCCAATTACTCCTCTGTTCCATCTTATATTTACTGTAACATAAGACTTTTATGATTTTGAACATCTTTATTAAATCTCCCCTTACGGTACGGTGGCACAGTGGTTAGCACTGCTCCCTCACAGCACCAGAGACCCGGGTTCAAATCCCGCCTCAGGCAACTGTCTGTGTGCAGTTTGCACATTCTCCCCGTGTCTGCGTGGGTTTCCTCCGGCTGCCCCAGTTTCCTCCCACAGTCCAAAAATGTGCAGGTTAGGTGAATCAGCCATGCTAAATTGTCCATAGTGTTAGGTGAAGGGGTAAATGTACAGGAATGGGTTTGGGTGGGTTGCTCTTCGGAGGGTCTGTGTGGACTTGTTGGGCTGAAGGGCCTGTTTCCATACTGTAAGTAATCTAATCTAATCTTCTCTGCTGCCCTCTGGGTTCTCCAGCATCTTCAATCACTCAAATCCTGCAACCTTGGACTCTTCAAAATGTTTTTTTCTTAGGTTAAGTTCTTAGCAAATTGCTTCACTTATGTTTCAAATGTTGCATTCATCAAGAAAGTGAATCTTGTAATGTAGACAGCAATTCTAGATGAATCCTATCCAGAGATTTAAAACCGACATCCAGGCTTGTACTGTGGAAAGATCTAAGGTCATAGAACATTATGATGTTTGTCTTAAGTGTTTCTTTTACCTGGCTCATGATTACAACTAAAGTATATCAGTAACTGGTATAGTTATGCAAGGTGATCAATAACATTTACTGGGAATTTGCCAAAATTGGAAAATCTCAGTAATGGGGAAAGTGTGAGCTCGGGCTTGTTTCTTTATCATGCAAATGCAGCAGGAGATTTTGAACACAATAGTTTTACTGAAATCTGTTTCCCATCCTCCAATTTCACTCAAGAAATGCAGCATGTCACAGATGAACAAGTTCTGACTAACTTACAGTTCAATGTGAGAGGAAAGTAGCATCATGCCTTGGTGCAGCCTATGAGTTATCAGAATGTGTTTGTGTCCTATCCATTGTAGCTGACAGTTTAAAGGTCACCTGCGATCATTGCTGTTTCACAGAGGTTACTGGATTAATTTGTCATAGTCAATGCTATGGTCAGGATTGCTTGTGGCGAGGACTTCTAATCAGCATTGTTGGAGAATGCATGAAATGCGCATGCACAGTAATCTAATGGCAGATGGGAGTAATTTCAGATCTATGAGTGCCTGATGAACGTAATTACCCTTTGAAGGGTCATATAGGACACATAAATGGACCCCATCCCATAGACAATCCAAACTAAACTTATTCTGGATATGTTGGCAACCATTTTTTATTGTTATTGTGTAGTTGAGATTCGATAGAAGATGTAACGTTTTCCAGGTTGTGTCAAAGAAAACTTGAGAACAGTTATACGAGGTGCGTTGCAAAATATTTGTCTCCCATTTCCCACCCAACCCTTTTATTTAGCTATTTATATATCCAATTTTCTGTCTGAACCCCAGATCTACCACCTAGCCATGCACAATATTGTTATTCACTGCTCTCCCCTCCCATCAAAGTGGCAACTGTGGAAGACATGCTCTCCTACAGTACCCCATGTGCTCATGTGCAATATCAGCTTTCTTCCTTGTATTGAGAATGATTGTTCACTCTGCTCCCAGCATAGTTACTCCAATCCTTGCACTTGACCTCCCCACTTTCCCTAACACAAAACAGTCCCTTTACAACACTCCTCACTGTTTACTGCCCAAGCTCCCAGGCTGACTGTGGCCAACATCTGGACTGAGGGAGACAGACCCAATAAAGATGGATCAATCCTTGACTGATTTCTGTGCTGCTTCCCAACTGACTTAGTAGAGATCCCTGGACTGGTTGGATTTGACCTGCAGGACTGACTGTATCCCAATCCCAGCACTGGAAGGACATGAATTCTGGTTAACTCTGATTACACCAAGCACCCGAGTGACTGTGGCCAACCCTGGATTAAGGTTGGACCATGATCTTGATTAATTTCTGCAGCAGACTTTGACTGACCGTACTCGCCATTTGGTGGATTAAAGACTACTTGCATTAGACTTTGAAACAAGGTCTTTTACTTGAGGTGTGTGTAGTGTATTTGCTACGTATTTGCTGTAAGTGTCACTGTTCATGGACCACATGATGTTGGGGAACGATGATCTAGAGAAGGTAGCCACTCTTTCAACTTGAAAATTGAAACCATCTAAGTTTCTCACAGTTGCTCAGGAGTAACAATCAGAACGTGACTGAGAGGCGAGATACTAATGCATGCAAATACAGTCCTCTCCATTTACTAGTAATATTGTCAGTCAACTACTGAAATGTTCAGGGAAAAATTGGAATTTCCTTTTCATTGAGTATCTCATTCTTTCACTCGTGCTGTATTTTCCCAACTTTCTTGCCACGTTGTTCAGATGTTGGGAAAATTCAACCCGATGGACCAAACAGCCTTCTTTCAGGTTGTAAATTTCTGTGCTTCTATGAAGAACAAATGATAGCTTCCTATTTTAATATGCATTCTTTGTGGTCATACTTTGAAATTCAAAATTGAGAACCTTTGGTGTTAGGAAATTGAACCCGGGACCCAGGTTCAATTCCAGTCTCAGGTGACTGTGTGGAGTTTGTAAATTCTCCCACTGTCTGCATGGGTTTCCTCCAGGTGCTCCAGATTCGCAACCACCAACCCCACCAACCCCCCCACCCCCCCCAACCCCATTCCAAAGATGTGCAGGTTAGGTGGTTTGGACATGCTAAAGATTGCTCATAGTGTCCAGGGATATTTAGGCTAGGTGGATTGACCATAGTAAATACAGAGTAATGAGTTTAGGGTGGGCATCTGGGTCTGGGAGGGATACTCTTGGGAGGGCCAGTGTGAACTCAATGGGCCAAATGGGCTCTTTCCATGCTGTAGAGATTCTATGAACAATTAGATTTCAGATGACAGGGCTTTATTTTAAATTTTGGCCTCGTTTTGAAAGGGAGCGAACTAGAACCTCACCTGATCTAGAAAAGATGGGCTAGTGTATTTTAATTCAGCAAGGTATTCCATGCTAAAACCATGTATTTCCATATGCCCCCAAGTGTGAGGCTTCTTTGGGGCATTGGCTAGAGTCGGTTTTGTGCTGTACCCTTAAGGAATGGCCCGAGAATACTCAAGCTCATTTCACACAAGACCCTTACAAAAGCCGATAAATGTTTTCCATCCCATTTGGTTCGATCGGAGTTGGAGGTAGGCAGAGGAGTCTTTAACATGTTGTAATAAGTCATTGCATTACACAGATATTCACCAGTTTTAATTAAAAGTCTTTGATTTTCACAATGGGTTAGAATTAACATGACTATATAATCCACCACATGCAAGTAAAATCTTGTTAAATTGTTCTAATAATCCTGTTTTTTATGCATCTATCTTATGATTATATTCTGATTGAATGTTCTTGTTTGAAATGACGAAAATAATCCATTTCTGACATTTGGTTTCTGAGTATTCTCCTCAAGCAGGCTCAACAATTTACTATCCTGTGTATAATCAATATATAAAATGCCCACAGATCGTAAGTCACAGAGCAAAAAAAAACTAGTGTTGTGAAAATTCTGAAAACTAAGCATTTCTTTGAAGAATCTTCAGATGTCATCATTGTTACTACCCGTCCAATATAATGAGTCACCACAAGAGGGTGCTCTGTATTCAACAATTTGCTGTTAGCTATTTTGAACCATTTCTGGCATCAGACAGAAGTGACTATAACGATGTTTCATTACTAAACTTTATTGAAATGATAGGAATATTCAGACCCATCAGCATTAAAGGCTTCAATAGTTGGGTTTTAATTTAAAAAAAACTTGCATTAATAAAAGAAAGCGGGTTGCTCTGGGGGGTAGATTGCCTAAAGTTACAGGTAATATCCCAAACTTTGCTGTACTTCTTCTGGAGCAACTGAGAACGCTGTGGCAGTTCCTGTTTTTGCCAGAAACTTGGAGATCTGTGTCCAATACCAGCAAATCTTATGGTATTGCTCCAGTCATAATATTGCAGAAAACTGACAGCCTGGTCACATCTATTGTGGGGGTTAGATTTGGCAGGGAGGAGATCAAATTTGACTGTCAAATGCTGAAACAACTTTAAATTGTATCGATTCCAAACACAACAGATGTGTTTCCTCTTCAGCCTGTCAAAAGCTTCATACACTTGAATTATTGGGCATCTGTCATTTTACAGCTGCGAAAATTAATGGTAAGTTTAATTTGAGGAATATGTGTCTAACTTTCTGTTCCTTTAAAGTTGAGTACTCCAGTAAATGAAGTCTGGAAAAGGTTTATGCGTAATCTCTTCTCATGTGACCTTCATAAATGTTGGTTTAATGGATTCAAGCTTGTGCAACTTCTATATGCCTAAGGTAAGCAATTTGAATTTAAATGGTGGTCTGGATTTTGCAATGACAATGAAACTGTCATTGTTAACTATCCCTAATCTGCTGAAAATGGCACAAAGCCTGGAGTTCCCTTATGAATGTGGAAGCGTTTCCATGTCAGGGTTCCTATGCTTCTGCAGATGGTACACTGTTGAGCCACCCACAAACCATCTTCCCCACAACTCCCACCACCAGCAATCCCGATTTCCTAGATTTAATTACTAGAAATAATTGAATTCATGAGAATTTCTACTCGTGTGTTGTCAGCCCTGTTGCAAAACAAAACTTAGAAAAAATGACACCTTATTGAGGAATGTGCTTTTCTTAAAGCCATACCAACTTTATAATTACCACTAACCACCCTCTTTGGCACAGGGAAGATAATGTTATATTTGCAGAATGTTAATTTCCTCACCTTGATAAAAATATCTAAAGTGAATTCACAATGAGTCAAAATCAGATAATCTTAAACTCTGTGGGTTATGTCAAAGCTGTCAGCCATTCCTGTTGGTGGAAAAGGAAATCCAATGAAAGGATGGCTGTGGTAAATTCAAGTTAAGACTGGAAAATCCGGGTTAGCCGAATCCTCACTAGTTCACATGAGCACGCCAAACCAATCAAAGCAGGATTAGGCTACACTACAACATGAAATCATGAGCGAGTCATCATTTGACATTGAAGACTTTCTGTGAAATTCTACAATTATACTGGGGGACGGTGGTGACACTGAAGAGTCTCATGAAAGCTCACTCGCTTAGCCAGCTGTCTTCCTAGCTGAAGTTGCAAAGACTGTACAGATTCTCCCGGATTTTGCATGACAACATGAAATCATGGAAAAGGTGTTTAACTGCATTGATGACCGGGTGGGCTGAATCATGCTCTTCTGAAGACAGCATACTATCTGTAAGAAACAGAGATTTTCCAAGGCTAACTCCCAACACTTTACTGTACAAAGATCAAAGTATTGTAGGCTGTGAATAAATTGAAAAATAAATACATATTTCACATATTTACTGCATCACTTTTTCGCTTGTTTAGTTTGACAGATTGCGATTACTGGTAAAGCCAAGTGCATAGAGGTCTCCTCAACCAACTCAAAGCTCCACGTAATACAAATTTGTGTGTGTTGGGGGGGGGGTCCCCTGCAAAGCAACTTATTATGATTATAGCATCGGTTTTAAAATTCTGCTCATTTTTATTTTAGTTTCTATCCACATCAAATCATAATGAATTTGACTACCTGAAAATGTATACAGGTCGTTCTGCTATAACGCAAGTTGTGTTCCTCTGTGACCCTGCGCTATAGAAACCCGCACTGTAGAAGACCACTAATAGAAAATCGCTATATCTGTTCAGTAGAAAGTTCACATTACTCCAAACAACACAATTCGACAATCGCGTTATAGCCAATTTGTGCTGACCAACGACCAGTATTTGAAAGCGAATGCCTTTCAGTGCTTTAAACTTCCTGGTTTGCTGGGTAAAGATGATTGGTTTGTACTTGTTACCATCACTGCTGCTGCACACGATGTCCTGTTCATTAAATAACCCCAGTAGTAAATCTCCATTGGGAAGAGGAAATGCATGCCACAGAGATTTCAGGATCTTTGTGGGTATCTTTCTTCGAGGTCAGCGATGATGACTTTCTACAATCATCCACAAAATTCAGGCCACTATCACAGTTGGTTAACTTGTATCCAACACATTTTAGACTATAGTTCCTTCCTTTGTGCCTATTCATATGAGTATAGTGAAGGTGATATCTTTACACTGTACAAATCCAACGTTCCTTATGCACTCACTGCTTCTTCATAAATTGTTAAACTTCGTAGAATCATAGAATCCCAACAGTTTGGAAGCAGGCCATTCAGTCTATCGAGTCCACAATGACACTTCAAAGAACATTCCACCCAGACCTATCCAAGCCTATCCCAGTAACCCTGCATAACTAGTGGCTAATCCACCTAGCCTGCACATTACTAGACACTACAGGTAATTTAGTATGGTCACTTCACCTAATCTGCACATTTTTGGATTGTGGGAGGAACCAGAGCACCCAGAGGAAACCTATGCAGACACGTGGAGAATGTGCAAACTCCACACAGACAATAGCTTGAGTCTGGAATCGAACTTAAGTCCCTGGCGCTGTGAGGCAGCAGTGCTAACCACTGAGCCAATTTGTCCAACTTGTCCCTATCTCTATATTTGTTTCTTGACTTCTAAACCCAAAAAAATTCTCAAGACTGTAATCATCAATCCAGATTTTCTGGCTAATTTCTAATCAAGAGATTTACCAACAGCAGAACCTTTGGGAAACTGCTAATCAAACATGAAAGCAGGGCACCTAATCTATCCATCATCATTAACCACATTCTCAAGTAGATTTGAATTTCCCATTATTTGGCTTTAAAAGTGTGTTTTTGTTTACTGTGTTACAAAATTATGACATGTTCATCTGAACCCTATCTCTGCCACCTTAGTAGAAATGTTAATTTGTTTGAAATGTTAAATGTCTCATCTCAAATAGCTTACAAAGGAATTCATATGTTATTATCCCACAGCTTAATTTCAAGGTCTTCATGTATCACCTCTTCTCTGTGGTCTACCTCCTATTTAGTGTGACCTGTGCCAACAAGTTGGAAAGGTTTAGAGGGATATGGACCAAATGCAGGCAAATGGGACTAGTTCAGTTTAGAATACCTGGTCGGGATGGACAAGTTGGGCTGAAGGGTCTGTTTTCATGCTGCATGATTCTATGACTCGAAGATCTGAAGCATGTAACTATAGAAAACGCTGCAGATTACAGAAAAATGAAACAGCCCCAATGATAATGCTCAGCGACTGGCAGGGAATTTCTCTTTCAGTTAAAATACTATTTGAGGAAAACCTTGCATATATGAAAAATGATTAAATAGTGGAGATACTGGCAGCATTGAGAATGTTGCAACACTGAATGATAAACACACATGCTAATGAAGCAGCCTCTGAAAGTAGAGGGGAGCTTACACTGTGAGGAAGTGTAGAATTTATCAAATGTCTTGTTACTACTGCCCCCGCAGTTCTCCATGTTAATTGTAATTCAGCAGTAAGAAGGTTTACATAAGAAACAGGAGAAACAGTAATGGAAGAGCAAACAAGTGCTGGAATGCATCTGCTTCTAATTGCAAGCTCAAAACTTACCAAATAGCATTCCATTTTCCAAGTGAATCTGGGACTTCCCATAATCAAATGTCTATTGCTTGTAAATTTACCATATAATGAAATTTGGAACCAAATTAAATCTAAACTCCTAATGCACTGCTCGAGGGTAGCTGCTCTCATGTTTTTGATCTATTTTCTTGAAAGGTTTTAAAAACAACTTGCCTTTAATTATTTTAAGCATTATGCATTCTTGCAAGCTTAAAAATGATGGTTGATGAAAAGTCATCAATCTGTTAAATGGAAGATGTTTTTAGAGATTAAACAATGAACAATTTGAGTTTGTGGTCAGAGAACACCACACATTGGGAGGATTTTCTACCTTTTGAGATCTATTTCTTTACTGAAAAAAGGCAAACGCTAATTTAAAATCAGGAGACGTTGATGTGAGAGGTACGACAATCACCCACTGAAATGTACGTTCAGTTCACTTGTCACGTTTTCCAGAAGGACCTGGAATGAGGCAAGCCCAAAGAAGCGTCACTGGACATGAAATGTTAACTTTGCTTTCTCTCCACAGATGCTATCAGACCTGATGAGTTTTTCCACCCATTTCTATTTTTGTTATTGCAATGGGATGCTGGCCAACGTATCATCCTGCACACTCTGTAAACTTCTGTTCATTCAAAACTCGTCTTATACCTCGCATCAACTTGCTTTTGTTCATCAACCATTGCCCTATACTGGCACTGAAATTTGCACTTCGTTTTTTAAATTTTCATATTTGCATTCAAATATCTCCTAGGCATCATCTCTCCCTAGTTCAGTGATGTTTTCCAAATTCAGCACCCTACAGGTGATCTATGCTCTTTCTTTTATTCATTCTTGAATTTAATCTCAGCAGCACTAGTGGCTGTACTGTCATTACCTTACTCATCAGCACTGGATTTCTCTCTAAACCTCCCAAGCCATTAACATTTCATTTTCCTCCTTCAAAGATAATTCCTCAAAGCCTATTGCTTTGACCAAAATTTGATCTACAGTAGTATTGCTTTATGTATTTCAATGTCAAGATGCATTTCATTTCTACTCCTATGATAAGGCATTATACAAATTCAACACATATCTCCGCAAATACATAAATTCAATAAATCTATTAAAGATAAAATAACAAAGGTGAACACACCTCTCTAAGAAGTAATATTTTTATGTGTAGAGCTATAATATTTCCATGCCTAACAAAGCTCAATGGCAATTTAAACTGTCAGGAAACATTGCTTCTTAAACAAAATCTTAATGCAATAACTGTAGAGTTGAGCTTGAACGAGTTCCAGTAAATAAATAGAGTAGGTAAAGAAATATTATGCAAATGAAAAAGTGTACTCATTGCATCATTCATCTAGCGTTGTCAAATATTGATCTACATTGAATGAATGTGAATCATGATTTACTGAATCAAATACACCAACAGCAGAGTTAGAATATGGGGAAAATATTATTTATTTCAAGAAGTTTGGTATAACTAATTCTTATTTTATACTTCTGTTACTGGTATATAACAAATGTGCTTTCATAACTGTTCACACGTAAGTATATGTATTTACAACGTTGCAAAGAGGGAATAAAGAAATCACATTTTTTTTTAAGGAAACCACGTCATCAGGGATTTCTGGATTGCATGCCAGAAATTTCTGATTATAAACGGAATTAATATGAGACTGAGTTGCTGGGAATACAGCCAGCTGGGTAGTATCAAAGATGACAAGAGATTAACAGAAGCTTTCGTGATTATATTTTTACATAGTTTTGTTCAATTGGGGTGTCTGTGCTTTTTTTTGTGGAACTCTTTGCTTTCGTAAAAAGAAAATTTCTCATCTACACCCAATTCAGATGCCACAAGCCAGGACCAAAGTACTTTGTTTGATCGATGACAGACAATTATTGTCTCTGTCACTAACTTCAATGCTACTCTTGTTGTCAGCCACTTAATGAGAGGGGTTTCCACAGGCAGGACCAGTCTGACCTCTCAATGATGGGCTTCTCTGTTCCTTTGGAGAGCTGTATCAGGCAGTCTAGTAAGAACAGGAAGACTCAGCTATTACACGCAGGCACTCTGGAATGTCAACGCAGATGGAAATTAAAACCTGAGCTTGATCTTTAAGTTATCTTTACCACTCTAAATTAATTATATTATTTAGAAACAGAATGGAGGGCTTGTTGCCATCTTTTATATTACTCAACTGTTTCCTTTCGCATAGCATCATCATCTAATAGACTTTAATAAAGAGGAATTTTAACTTATTTTAACTTGCATGCCAGATATTCCTTACATCATTGGACTTGTAAGCACCAAAGGAAAATCAGGCATTTGTTGCACTGAATGACTTAAGACAGTATTTATTGGTTAAACATTAAACTTTGCTAGAAGTCATACCAACAGTTTTCTTAAGCATAGAATATTCAATGATGAAATGAAGAACCTCCAAGACTTCAGATGCTTTGTAGCAATGGCCCATGATATTAGTGTGTGAGTTCCTGTTGATGACTGGGGCAGTAGAAGTTTTCATATATGAAAAAGTGTGCCAAGTAGTAGTGGCTTTCTATATCTGCCTCCCAAGAATAGATGAAGAAAAGTATCTTTCAGTTCCAAAGGCTACAGTTCTTAATATTAATGTCCAAATCATTCAAAATATTTTCTAGCTGGTAGCTTTCTTCTCCCATTCCTGAAAAACAAATTAGTAACAGTTAGAAATTGTAGTGTTTGAATCATTTGAAACCTTGAGATATTCAGTGTGTTTTAATTACTTGGATTCATACCTTTGCTTTTTGTAACACAGTCCCCTTTCCAGACTGCACAATAGATAATGGTCTATTCTTTAAGGCTGCTGCAGAGTTCACAGGTGAGCTATCAGGACTGTTATTAAGATTAGAAGGCTTATTCTAAAGAAAACAACAAGATTTATGATTACATTTTATGAAGAGACCTGCATTTTATGACTTTGTTACATTTTGCTCTCACTCACTGAAAACAAAATTACATTTCCCGGGTAGTTGAAACTGGTAGAGTTCACTGCATTCACTGCTTCTTCTGTGTGTGAAATGTTTGTATTCTTACATTCCTTTCCTCTGGGATTTTACAAATGAGAAACACAATCTGCTAAAGATCCACAAAAGCTGAGCGTCAGTTTCTTGAAAAAGGTTCTCACCTGCTACAATGCTTCCTCAATCCCAGTTCCCAATCCCACTCTCTCCTCAATTCAAATTTGGCATATTGATCACCATCCCATTCTCAAATCAAATTGCTTTCCTGCCCTGTTTCCCCTCAATTTAATGTTGCACTTTCTTTCTCTAACCCATGACCTGCAGCCACTCCCTTCACCTTTCCCAGTTCCTAAAGATAGAAGGCATTAGATGACACTGCAATCTCTGGGTAGAATTACTGATCTTGCAAGAACCTGCATAGTGCAGTAACATTCAGTCCCTTGAAGCAGCGCCAGGGCTTGGATCCTGGAGAGACGCTGAGCATTGTTTGAAAATGCTGACTGGCTTGGTGAAGCTACAAGTACAGAAACAGCAGCTGCTCTTAAATATCACCGGCCTGAAATTTTGTTTCAAACTGCAGTACAATGGTTGACAAATAACCTCCTAAAATGGTGAAAGTATAGATAACTGTACAAGAATAGAAGTTGCATGCCACAGTGTAGCAACAACTTCTTATAATTAATTAGTTCTAATGGAAAAGAAACTGTCAATACCAATAGGTTGTTATTAATAGGTTGATTACATTTGTGCTTAAATTGTCGAAATGACTGGCATCCACAGTTGTTCCCAGTGTCACTGGCCCCAACTCAGCTTTCTTCAGGTTCTCCTTCACTGTTACCAGTTTGAGCTCCAGGTCGACCCTGTTATTTTCCTTTGATTTCCATTCTTCCTCAATCTGTCGCAGCCTTTCCTCCTGACTGCAAAGTACTTGCTTATCTGAAGAATTTACCAAAACAAAATTATTAGTCTGCTTAAGTTGCGTAAAGCTTGCAGTTAAACAGTGCATTTTGTGGCCTTCAGTTTTTCACAGCCAGTGAATTACTTCTGAACTAGTCACCACTGTCACACATAAAATGTAGCAGTTGACGTGAACACAGCAACTTAGGCAGTAACATCCAGATAATGTGATGCTTGGAGAAAGTTAGTTGAGGGATGGTACAGGACAATGGTAAAACTACCCTGTTCTTGAAAAGCAGTTCAACTTCTCATTGCACAGTGGCATGGTATCAATATAATATTTTCAGTTAGAACCTTGAAAAACATCATTCATTACCAATGGATAAGACTATATTATAGTACAATGTAGTACAATACATCATCTTTATTATTGAGAAGCGTGCAATACTTGGCATACAAACACCTATAGGACAGGGCAAAACAAAGTTATTAAGATGAAGATAGGAGATAAGATTTTGAAGAATTTATCTTACACAATGAATTGTTACGATACAGAATGACTCATGTGAAAGGGTGGAGGGAGAATTCAATGGTTACTTGTTAAAAGGGAATTTGATATATAATTGAAAAGGAGACAGTTTGCTGGGCTTTGGGTAAAGAGTTGGGGAGCTGCAATAGGGAGCCCTATCAAAGGGCTGGACACAGACAAGATGGACCTAATGATCTTGAGAACAATTCTCAGATGTGGTCAATCAAATAAGTTGCAGAAAAAAAGGTAAACTTTGGCCACAGGAGCGTTTTCCTGATGGTGGAAAATATACATAATAAAGTCTATTGACAACAATGTCTTTTCTTTCTGTCTCACAATATATAAAATATATACATTACCACAGGTAATTTGGAAAAAAATAAATAAAGGGCACTATTTGGCCATAGAATTAAAACAATGTACTTTCAGGCCAAAAAAAAGGAAAGCAGACTCATGGTCCTCTTGTAGTACAGTGATAGTTTCTCTACTCCTGAACTTAGAGGCCCAGGTTCAAGTCCCACCTGCTCCCAACAAAAAGCAAACAGGTAAATGAAAGGTCTCTTGTGTCCCAGTGGTAGCATCCACACCCCTGGACTGGGTGGTCTGGTTCAAGTCTCACTTGCTCCAGGGCTGTGCAGATGATTGGAAAAGTAGGTTAAAAAAAGGTAAACTGCAAAACAGAAATTCCCAATCCCAAAGTCATGGCAAACAATCTGAAACTGTTGAAAAGAGGAATATTGAAGAGGTAATTTGGAATTGAAGGAAAAAAGCAACAAAAATCATAGAACTGGGTGGCACGGTGGCACAGTGGTTAGCACTGCTGCCTCACAGCGCCAGAGACCCGGGTTCAATTCCCGCCTCAGGCGACTGACTGTGTGGGTTTCCTTCGGGTGCTCCGGTTTCCTCCCACAGTCCAAAGATGTGCAGGTCAGGTGAATTGGCCATGCTAAATTGTCCGTAGTGTTAGGTAAGGGGTAAATGTAGGGGTATGGGTGGTTTGCACTTCAGCGGGTCGATGTGGACTTGTTGGGCCGAAGGGCCTGTTTCCACACTGTAAAAGTAATCTAAACTGAACCAGAATCAAACACCACTGTGATGGAATGTTTGAATCTGGGCAGAAGGAGAGATGGAATGGAAAAAGACAAAATAATGGCAGGATCTACCCTTTTCTATTCAAAAGCATATTCTGCTCAGCAGTCAGTCAGGGTCAAAGGAGAGACTGAACTGTGTCCCTGTAAGATAATTCCCAATTTCAATTATTTTCCATTAGTCATTACAGATATTGGCCATTTAGTATAATATAATGGGGTTAATAGCTATTATGCTCATTATTACTGCCACATATGTCTAAAATGAAAGCTTCTGAAGTCCTAAAGCAATCCACCTAAAGCAAGCTGGTGCAAAAAGCATCGACGTTTAATAGTTTATAATGGCATAGTTTCCAGCTCTTTTCTATCAAGGACATGCAGACCCCAATCAGAGTATTCATGCATTTAACAGTGTCAGAATTAAAGTGAGCAGATTAATTGTTTCATTGAAGTCGCATACAAAGGAAAGTCACATGAACTTACCTGATTGTTTCAGAACCATCACTTTGCTTTTGGAAGAACTGTCCCATGGACTCATCAAGCAACAGTCTAACATAACCCTACTCAGAGGGTCAAACCTTACAGCCAAAGTAGACATCACCATCACATCCCCATCCATGGGTATGTCCTGTTCCAATGGCAGGACAGATCCAGAAGAGGGGGCAGTACATTGGTTATACAGTTGGGAGGGAGAATACCTGAAAGTCCCCAATATCAATTCTGGACCTCTAAAAGTTTGATGGCATAAGGTCAAACACAGGCAAGGAAACGTCCTGCTGATTACCACCTCCTGTGGTGAATACCATGTGCCGAGGGGACAATGACACAGAATGTACCCTTGTTTTGGCATTTCAATGTCCATCACCAAGAGTGGCTCAGTAACACTCCTACTGATTGAGCTGGATAAGTCTAAAGGACAGAGCTGGTAGTCTGGGTCTTCGGCAGGTGATGAGGAAACCAACAACAGGGAAAATGAAACGGTCACTTCATTCTCATGCCACAGATGCACCTGTCCATGACAAAATCGGTAGGAGCTGCCACTTTTGGGAGACCAAGTCCTATTTTCACATGGAGGATATTCTCCATAGTGTTGTGTGACACTACCATCATTCTAAATGGAATAGATTTCAATCAGACCTAAAAGATCAAAACTCTGCATCTATGAGATGCTGTGGGCCATCAGCAGCAGTAGAACTGTAATCAATCACAATCTGCAAGCTCATGATCTGGCATTACCCCACTCTACCATTACCATCAAGCTGGGTTCAAACTTGATTCAATTAAGAGTGCAGTAGGGCATGCCAGGAGCAGTACTGGTCTGCCTGAAAATGAGGTGTCAGTCCGGTATAACACAAGGCTACCTGAATGCCTAACATTAAGTGCAGCAGGGCTAAGCTCTGTAGTCCTGCCGTGAAGCGTGGTGAGCAATTAAACAAATAACAGGAGGAAGAGGTTCCACAAATATTCCCATCCTCAATGATGGAGAAGACCGGCACATCAGTGCAAAAGACTAGACTGAAGTTACTACATCCAGAAGTGCTGAGTGGATGATCCACTCAGCCTCCTCCCACCATCACAGATGTCAGTCTTCAGCAATTCAGTTCACTCCATGTAATATCAAAAAACAGCTGCAGGCACTGGATACTTCAAGGTTATAACATTCCAGCAACAGGACTAAAGACTTGTGCTCCAGAACTTGCTGCTCCCCTAGCCAAGCTCTTCTAAGTACAGTTACAACACTGGCCTGTACTTGACAACGTGGGTAGCCAAAAATTATGGATAGATACCAGTCTTCAAAAAGAGCAACACAAATCCAACCCAGCCAATCAACCTCCTCTCATTAAATAACAGGAGGAAGAGGTTCCACAAATATTCCCATCCTCAATGATGGAGAAGACCGGCAAAGATGCAAAAGACTAGACTGAAGTTACTACATCCAGAAGTGCTGAGTGGATGATCCACTCAGCCTCCTTCCACCATCACAGATGTCAGTCTTCAGCAATTCAGTTCACTCCATGTAATATCAAAAAACAGCTGCAGGCACTGGATACTTCAAGGTTATAACATTCCAGCAACAGGACTGAAGACTTGTGCTCCAGAACTTGCTGCTCCCCTAGCCAAGCTCTTCTAAGTACAGTTACAACACTGGCCTGTACTTGACAACGTGGGTAGCCAAAAATTATGGATAGATACCAGTCTTCAAAAAGAGCAACACAAATCCAACCCAGCCAATCAACCTCCTCTCATTCATCAGCAAGGGATGGTCGACAGTGTTATCAATTGGTACTTGCTCAGCAATAACCTGCTCACTGACACACTGTTTGGGTTTAGCCAGGGCTTCTCAGCTCCTAATCTTATAGCTTTGTCTAAAACAGGCAAAAGAACTAACTTCCAGATGTGAGGTGAGAATGACCATCCTTGACACCAAGGCTCATTTGGCCAAGTGTGCTATCAAGGAGCAAAAGCAAAAATTGAGTCATGGGAATCTGGGGGAATACTCTCCACCAGTTAGAGACATACCTGACACAAAAGAAAATATTTCGGATTGTCAGAGGTCATGTCATTCCTTGGAAATCCCTGCAAGAGTTCCTCAGGGTGGCGACCTAGGCCCAAACACCATTGGCTACTTTATCAATGATCTTCCCGTCATCTTAAGGTGGAGATATTTGCTAATGATTGCACAATGCTCAACACCATTCACAATTGCACTGATACTGAAGAAGCCCAGTGTTCATATACAGTAAAACCTGGACAAAAATCAAGCCTTGAGCTGCTAAGTGGCAAATAACATTCACGCCACAATGGTACCAGGCAATTATCAACTCCAATCAGCGAAAATCCAATCACCATCACTCGATATTCAAAAGAATTACCATGACAGGATCACCTACTAATGACATTCTATAGGTTACTACTGACCATAAACTGAAATGGACCATAGAAGCATTGTGGCTACAATAACAAGACAAGGGGCTTTGAATCCTGCAGGAAGTAACTCACCACCTGTCTCCTCAAAGTCTGCACAACCATTCCCAAGGTACAAAGTCAGAGTCTGATGGAATATTCTCCACTTGCCTGGCAAACTACAGCTCTAAAAACATTCAAGTTGTGCCACATCAATTCAGGATAAAGCAGCCTGCTCGATTGGCACTACATTCACCATCTTCAAAATTCAGTATAGAGGAATAAGAGAATGGTCGAAGAAAGAGTAGGGCTGATCAGGGATAGCATAGGGAACTTGTGTGTGGAGCCTGAGGAGGTAGAGGAAGCCCTAAATGAGTTTTTTGCTTCTGTCTTTACGAAAGAAACGAACTTGAATGAAACCTTTGAAGAGCAGGTGTGCATGCTGGAATGGATAGAGATAGAGGAAGCTGATGTGCTGAAAATTTTGTCAAACATTAAGATTGACAAATCGTCAGGCCCAGACCAGATTTGTCCTCGGCTGCTTTGGGAAACGAGAAATGCAATTGCTTCGCCACTTGCGAAGATCTTTGCGTCCTTGCTCTCCACTGGAGTCGTACCTGAGAACTGGAGAGAGGCAAATGTAATTCCTCTCTTCAAGAAAGGAAATAGGGAAATCCCCGGCAATTACAGACCAGTAAGTCTCACATCTGTCGTCTGCAAGGTGTTACATCTGGAAGAGTATGGCTTGATTAAATGCAGTCAACACGGCTTTGTGAGGGACAGGTCATGTCTCACAAACCTTATCGAGTTATTTGAGGATGTGACTAGAAAAATTGATGAGGGTCAAGCTGTGGATGTGGTGTATATGGACTTCAGCAAGGCATTTGATAAGGTTCCCCATGGTAGGCTCATTCAGAAGGTCAGGAGGAATCGGATACATGGGAACTTAGCTGTCTGGATACAGAATTGGCTGGCCAACAGAAGACAGCGAGTGGTAGTAGAAGGAAAATATTCTGCCTGGAAGTCAGTGGTGAGTGGTGTTCCACAGGGCTCTGTCCTTGGGCCTCTATTGTTTGTAGTTTTTATTAATGACTTGGATGAGGGGATTGAAGGATGGATCAGCAAGTTTGCAGATGTCACAAAGGTTGGTGGTATCGTTGACAGTATAGAGGCTGTTGTAGGCTGCAGCGGGACATTGACAGGATGCAGAGATGGGCTGAGACGTGGCAGATGGAGTTCAAGCTGGATAAATGCGAGGTGATGCATTTTAGAAGATCAAATTTGAAAGCTGAGTACAGGATTAAGGATAGGATTCTTGGCAGTGTGGAAGAAGAGGGATCTTGGTGTGCAGGTACATAGATTCCTTAAAATGGCCACCCAAGTGGACAGGGTTGTTAAGAAAGCAAATGGTGTTTTGGCTTTCATTATCAGGGGGATTGAGTTTAAGAGTCGTGAGATCTTGTTGCAGCTCTATAAAACTTTGGTTAGACCGCACTTGGAATACTGTGTCCAGTTCTGGTCACCCTATTATAGGAAAGATGTAGATGCTTTGGAGAGGGTTCAGAGGAGGTTTACCAGGATGCTGCCTGGACTGGAGGGCTTATCTTATGAAGAGAGGTTGACTGAGCTCTGACTTTTTTCATTGGAGAAAAGGAGGAGGAGAGGGGACCTAATTGAGGTATACAAGGTAATGAGAGGCATAGATAGAGTCGATAGCCAGAGACTATTTCCCAGGGCAGAAATGGCTAACACAATGGGTCATAGTTTTAAGCTGGTTGGAGGAAAGTATAGAGGGGATGTCAGAGGCGGGTTCTTTACACAGAGAGTTGTGAGAGCATGGAATGCGTTGCCAGCAGCAGTTGTGGAAGCAAGGTCATTGGGGACATTTAAGAGACTGCTGGACATGCATATGGTCACAGAAATTTGAGAGTGCATACATGAGGATTAATGGTCGGCACAACATCGTGGGCTGAAGGACCTGTTCTGTGCTGTACTGTTCTATGTTCACTACTGATGTACAATGGCAACAGTGTGTACCATCTACAAGTTTCACTGAAACATCTCACCAAGGCTCCTTCAACAGAAACTTCTAAACCTGTGACTGTTACCATTTAAGGGTGCCCCTCCAAACCTCACACCTTCTTGACTTGGAACTTTATCCTTAAGTTGCATAAAAATCCTGGTACTCCCTCCCTGACAGCACAAGCCCTTAGCATAGTGGTCCAAGAAGGTAGCTCATCATCTTCCCCAAGGCAATCAGGGATGGGCAATACATGCTGGGCAAAATGAGGACTGCAGATGCTGGAAACCAGAGTCTAGATTAGAGTGGTGCTGGAAAAGCACAGCAGGTCAGGCAGCAACCGAGCAGTAGAAAAATCAACATTTCGGGCAAAAGCCCTTCATCAGGAATAACTGCTGACCCAGCCAGCAAGGTCCACATCCAATGAACAAGCAGAACAAAAACAGTCATCTATAGGCTTTAGCCTTTAAGGACGAGACTAAAATAGTTTAATATCAGAATTAGCATTGATCTTGTGGGCACAGTAAATGGATAATCTCTTGATAAATGTACTGCTTCAGATAAGGCTCTTTGTAATTGAAGTTGCCTGCTGTTAAAAAGCAAAATGTGTGTCTTTACAGCAGCTGAAATTAATTTATAGATTTGCACACTCCTTCTGATTCAGAAAATCATAACTCATGTGCCATGGTCCTTAATCTCATCCTTTGCTAATATTTACTTTAAACAAATGTGTCTCCATAAATTCTACATTAAAAAAAAGTTCCTGAAACTTCATTGTAAAGAAAATAGCCTGAAGCTCAGGGTAATTGCTGTTTTCTTTTGCAGTCTAGCTTCAGAAAACTACCACAGCCAGAACTCTATAAATATCATCCCTTCTTTTCAAGCATTGGACTCTTTTTATATTTGTTGGCATGCATAATAAACTGCAGCTCAGAAGCAAAAAGTCATTTGTCTCCATGTGACTCTCAGCTCTCCTAGTTTAATTTAAAGCAATGTACCGCTGTACAGCCAACTCACTCTGATATCCAAGTTGGCCACTTGGTTGGGAATAATATGTATTCACTGATTATGTTTCTGTATCATGATAGTTTTACTCCTTTGGAAGAACATACTGTTTTCGGGGAATGTTTAATGATTCATCAGGATGATAGCTGGGATGAAGGAACATGACTTACAATTGGGTATACCTGAGTTACAATCACCAGTGTTGAAGGGGCTACAGTGGTTTGATTGAGATGCCTGGCATAATGCAAAGTGAACTGACACTATAGCCAAGGGAACGCAGGACAAGTAGATTTGGCATTACTCATTGAAAGGGCATGATATTCTACTCCTGTCGGGTGGTGATGAAGGGCAAATATCTGGGTAGGTTGGTCCTCGAAGAACACTAGCACCTTCCTGCTCCCTCAGCAATGAAGTTCTGGGTGCGATGTTCCATGGATGACCTTCGCAACTTGCCACCTGTTAAGGCCCTTAAAGTGGTCAATTCATGGTCATCTCAGGGCCTCAATGTGCACTGGCTCATGGACCTGTTATCTTGGCTGCTGTAAAAAGTGACTGCATTCCCAACAGGAAAACATAGGCAACCAGCCGTGTTAGGGCGTGAACTCCATTCACTGCAATGTGGGGGAAGGGGATATGCTCATCGACAGACCCCATTTCTACCCTTGTCTCTGAAGTCCATAATGCCAGTGGCCCCCAACTCCAATTCCTCCCCACAAAACAGATGCCTACACACCAGTGCAGCTCGTCATGGTTACACAGTGTGGGCCTTCAGTGGCAGTCCCTGGGTTTCTGGCTTCTGATTGGCCAACAGTCTCAGGCAGATTTGACGTAAGTGGCGGGGTTCAGATTGGACATGACGTTTGTCAGACAGCACTCAATGACCTAAACGGTACTTAATTGGGTGGCCTTTTTTGTTGTGGGGAGAGAGAGCAGAGGTTAATCACCCCTTAAGTTACCTGCTCCACATTTACTACACAGAACACCAAATCCTGGCCAAAGGTTCTGAGAATATGGAATGTAATGGCCCAGAAGTTCAAACATGGAGAACTAATTCAGATATTTCAAAGTTTGTGCGAAGATTTGTAGCTCGGGTGTTCGTTGTTGTGGTTCTGTTCGCCGAGCTGGAAGTTTTTGTTGCAAACGTTTTGTCCCCTGGCTAGGCGACATCATCAGTGCTTGGGAGCCTCCTGCAAAGCGCTTCTTTGATGTTTCCTCCGGTGTTTATAGTGGTCTGTCCCTGCCGCTTCGGGTTGTCAGTTTCAGCTGTCCGCTGTAGTGATTGGTATATTGGGTCCAGGTCGATGTGTTTGCCTCCAGGTTGACTCCATCAACAAACACATCGACCTCGACCCAATATACCAAC
>NC_057731.1:36228125-36252646 GCF_004010195.1 Chiloscyllium plagiosum
ATTCCTAGAGGCATGGCATTCATCCACAAACTCCATCAACAAACACATCGACCTGGACCCAATATACCAACCACTGCAGCGGACAGCTGAAACTGACAACCGGAAGCGGCAGGGACAGACCACTATAAACACTAGAGGAAACATCAAAGAAGCGCTTCGCAGGAGGCTCCCAAGCACTGATGATGTCGCCTAGCCAGGGGACGAAACGTTTGCAACAAAAACTTCCAGCTCGGCGAACAGAATCAGATATTTCAATCAGATCAAAACATAATGCCAGCATGTTTGTGTGCTGGAGCTCTCTGCCTAACTGCCTTACTTTCCTCTATTCAGGTATTCCTTCAAATTTACATATTTTGGTCATTTCTCTTCATATCTCCTCTTGTGGCTTAGTACTGTATTGGGTTTTATAATGCCCTTGTAAAGTGCCTTGGCATATTTTATTACACCAATGGTGCTGCCGTGTGGGAGGCATGGTATTGACAAATCCATGGCAAAAAAGCAGTCTTTGGGATTAAAATATAGAAAGGTATCATGGTGAACAAATGGTACAACACAGTCCTGTTCCCATGCTGCTAAGAACCGTAGGATCAATGATGGAAAGACAATATTACTTTAAGCTTAAAGACTTCATAGTAGTTTCTTGGCAATGAAAGGCTGTATGTTTTGGAACTGGCAATTAAGGTTTTTTATATCACCCCAAAGGATAGATTAGATTGCCTCAACTAAACCTCCTTATGATATGTTTCTATATCTAAAATAGTCAATAAAAATGTATTGTAAAAGGTAATTTTGAGAATAGAGACATGTCTTAACTATGTTGTCCAAGTTGGGCAATGGGCTTTGCCATCTCATTGCATTGATAATCTCATCCCTGCTACTATAGAAAAACATCAAATGGAATCCTCGTTGATTCCTATGGCCTCACGGGGGAACTGGCAGCAAAGTCGGCACTTGGCTGTATTTGTGCAGCTCTTATTTGCTGGCAACTGTGATATCCAGAATGATTTAAGGACATAAACAAAAATAAAGAGGTTTGATCTCAAATAATAAAAGCACCCCTTATTTCCTTGAGAAATTGAAGACTTAAGGCCTATATGTAGAACACTGAAGACACCCAATTTATTGATGGGCAATTGCAATAAATATGCAAGTGTCAAGCACAAAGGAAATCCATTCAGTAAATCTACTACTACCATTATTCCTCCAGGAATAGAATCATTATGGCACAGAAGGAGACCATTCAATGCAATGAATGCTTACCAGCTCTCAGTTGAACAGTCAAGCAGTCCCATTCTCAGCTCTATTTCACAAGCTCTGCATTTACATTTTGATCAAGTGGACATTTAGCTTCCTTTTAAAAGCATACTTGTTCTGTTTCCATGGTTAAAAAAAATGGCCAATTTGGCCATTACTTCAGCATATTAATTTGTCCAATTTTAGCTAACTAGTCCATTATGAATTTGACCGTTGTCTTATACTGTGATGAACAGAAATAATTCACATGGATATTATGTTATCTTGATAAATTTGCATAGACGTACACTGTGCATGCACTTATTTCCACATTCCTTTTGTCCACATCGTCACATCTACCTTTACAAGCTGCCATTGCATCCTTCACCTCCCTCTTCTGTTTCTTTAGCTGCATCAGCTCATTTCGAAGCTGCTCCTTTTCTTTCTCCAGTTTCTCTTTCTCTTCAATGAATTTTTTTAGATCGGCCTCCGTTCGATTCTTCCCAAATTTGGTTTCAATTGATACTGGGATAGATTTAAGAGCAAAGTCTTAGCATAAAGCTTACTGCAGATTATCAGAAAGAATTCATCAATGCAAGTCAAGCCAGCTGTCGGAACTGTTCGAGCTGGAGATCAGAAAGTTCCAGAGCAAGACGTGGCATTATTACATTCTGACATGACTGAAGTGCAAAAATAAGGTTGGGAATCTCCTATTGGAACAGTTTTTAATGGCATCACAAGTAATTGTTACAGATCACTGTCGACAGGTTAATGTGAGAATCCCAGTAAGAAATGCTTGCAGCTAAATTGCAATGAAGCACACATGACAAATAAACACATTTTAAGACTGTTCAGATACATATAGAAGAGAGCTACCTGTTGCAGCTCACATTAACCCCATTGCAAGTGTAAATCTCCTCTATCAATCCCCTTGGGTAATGAACGGGCACTGTTTGCAATATTCCTGGCACCTTTAGATGCCCAGCATCAAGTCAGCAAGACTTCAAGGGATCAATGGAGACTCCCATCTAAAAACTAAGTTTGAAGCTTTTTTACTTTAATTTCCATGGAACTGGGAGCAGTAGTGCTCATCCAGGCTGCACATTTATATTCTGGGTTGCTGCTTATCCGAACCTGGCACCGCTCTCCTCCTAATGTCTCGGTGTCAAATCCTGCTGTCACTCTGTGACCTGGTGAGGCGCCTTGGTGGAACTGAATGCTAGCCCCTGCTTGCCAATACTGTCATAAAGAGGTTGGTCATTTTGCTACTGTAGGGATATGCAGGAAACACTGTACAGAGATCCTGCCTCATTAGTGGATGATTGACTTTTCAGGTAACAGTGCATAAGCAGATTGAATTAGAGAAAAAAATAGGAGCTGGGTTATATTGAACCTACTCCACCATTCAGTTAATCCATGGCTTATCTTATACCTCAATAGCACTTTGCCAGTTGCTCTCCACATCCCTGGATTCCCTTAAAAAGTCTATTGGTCTATCAACTTCCATTTTGAGTATACTCAATGCCTGATTATGTATAGCTCTTTGGGATACAGAGTTTCAAAATTAACAAATTTAAATCCTAAGTGAAGAAATAGCTTTTTAGCTCAGTCCTACATAAATTCTGGTGAGATCAGTTCTGAGCTGGACTGCTGTGGAGTGTTGGAAATATATGGAAATGGTTTTCTACATTGTGGATGTTAAGAGCAAACAGATTCAAATGGGAATTTTTTTAAGACATCAGTTTCGCTGTAAGAGTGAGATCCATGGTTCACCTGTTGCACTCAGCTTCTGCTTTTCAATGCACTCCGTCACTGTCTTCACTTGTGGATTACTTGCTGGTGTGCCATTCTTATTCTGATCAGCCCAAGGCATCACCACTTTCTGACTATTTGAAGGCTTGCTGCCAGCCTTTGAGGACTTTTCTTCAAACTCTGCTTTCACTTGGGATATCTGAGTGCCAGAAAACAAGTAAAGTTCAGCTTATTATCACCTACGTTGTTGGAGGGGATTCTGAGAGACAGGACCTGCATGCATTTGGAGAGGCAAGGACTGATTAGGGATAGTGAGCATGGTTTTATGTGTGGGAAATCCTGTCTCACAAACTTGATTGAGTGCTTTTTGAGGATGTGACCAAGCAGACAAATGAGGGCAGAGCAGTAGTCATGGTCCACATGGACTTTAGCAAGGTCTTCAACAAGTTCTACATAGTAGACTGCTAAATAAGGTTAGATCACATTGGATCCAGGGAGAGCTAGCTAATTGAATATAAAATTGACTTGATGATAAGAGACAGAGAGTGGTGGTAGAGAGTTGTTGGTTAGACTGGAAGCCTGTGACCAGCAGTATTCTACAAGGATCGGTGCTGGGTCTACTGTTGTTCTTCATTTAAATAAACAAATTGGATGAGAATATAGGAGGCATAGTTAGTAAGGCTGTGGATGATACCAAAATTGGTGGTAGAGCAGACAGCGAAGAAGGTTATCTAAGATTACAATAGGATTTTGATCAGCTGGGCTAATGGGTCAAGGAGTGGCAGATGGAGTTGAATTTAGATAAATGAAAGATGTTGCATTTTGGTAAAACACACCAGGACAGAACTGGGACAGTTAAGGTAGGCCCTGGGGAGTGTTGTCAAACAGAGAGACCTGGGGGTTCAGGTATATAGCTCCTTGAAAGTGGTGCCACAGGTAGACAAGGTGATGAAGAAGGCATTTGGCATGCTTGCCTTCATTGGTCAGAGCACTGAGTATAGGAGTTAGGACATCACGTTGTGGCTAAACATTGGTGAGGCCACTTTTGGAGTTTTGCATACAGTTCTGGTCATCCTGCTATCGGAAGAATGTTATTAAACTGGAAAGGGTGTAGAAGAGATTCACAAGGATGTTACCAGGACTGGAGGATTCAAATTATAAGGAGAGACTGGGACATTTGCCCTGAAGCGTCAGAGGTTGAGGGGTACCTCATAGAGGTTCATATGATCATGGCAGGCATAGATAAGAGGAATAGACAAGGTATTTTTTTGGGTAGGGGAGTCCAAAACTAGACGGCATAGATTTAAGGTGAGAGGGGAAAGATGAAAAAGGGACCTGAAAGGCAACTTTTACAAACAGAGGGTGGTGCATATATGGAGTGAACTGCCTGAGGAAGTGGCAGAGGTGGGTACAATTACAACATTTAAAAGTCATTTGGACAGGTACATGAATAGGAAAGGTTTAGAGGGCTATGGGCCAAACGCAGGCAAATGGGACTAGTTCAGTTTGGGAAACCTGGTTGGCGTTAACCAGTAGGACTGAAGGATCTGTTTCCATGTTGTATGACGCTATGATGTATCCCACATATGGAATCCTCTACAAAATGCTGAATATGCAAAATACTTGCTATTAACTAAAATAAACAATATACTTAGAATTACAGAATCCATACAGTGCAGAAGGTGACCATTCAGCCCACACTGACCCTCCGAAGAGCATCCCACCCAGACCCAACCCGCTACTCTATCCCTGTAACCTTGCATTTCCCATCACCAATCTACCTAGCCAGCACATTCCTGGACACTATGGGCAATATAACATGGCTAGTCTATTTCACCTGCACATCTTTCGATCATTGAGGAAACCCATCCAAAACATGCAAACACCACCACAGACCTGAAGGTGGAATTGAACCTGAGTTCCTGGCGCTGTGAGGCAGCAGTGCTAACCATCGTCCTTTCCAACTTGTACTCCTTGTAGAAGAGATTGCTGTGTAATATTTCTCTGGAAATTCTGTGTTCTTCAAGTTGAGGGAAATTGATGTTGGGAATAAAATAATTGCAGACATCCAATGTGGGAATGCATGATGTTGACCTCTAGTATAATACAATTCATTCTGCTTGCCACAACCCCACAGTCTGAACAAGAGCCTGGCTAGTATTTCTGCTGCACCACCCTCATCATCCTGTGGCATTGCTGAGTAAAACTGCCAAATAATTGCCAATTAGAGGCAGTTCTGTGATGTGGACTCAAGTTTACTGGCAATTAAAAAGAAACTAAGTTCACAGCAGACCATTACAGCTCCAGGCTAATACGATACTCTGGTCATGAGGTGGAAATAATGGACTTAGTCTCCTGGGTTGTGAAATTTAATATTTTTATCAATCTCTTGTGATGCTCGTCATGATGAAGCAATTTTTATTTTGTAAAAAACTGAATCGATATGCAAAATGGTTGGCTGTAAGGATTCGCTGCAGCATAAGTTAAATAGAATGACACTGTTGTTACAAGATTTATATTGTGAGGACAAATTATGTAAATTAGGCTTGTATTACCTTAAGTACAGAAGATCTTGTGGTGCAGTGCATAATATCTCTGTAACTAAATTCAAGGTTTGAGTTCTCGTAGCCCCTCTCTAGGACAGTAACCTTTTGCTCCTGATGGAGGCAGGAGGCACTTCATCAGCAGAGTGATGGCTTTCTGCATTATGAATGATAGCACTGAGTTGTGAAAGATGACTAAAGGTTACAAGACAGCTGGACTTGTTGCATCCTCTTAACATCAGTGGTGTGAATGATTTAGCAGCTGCCAAGAATGTGTTTCAGTGGTTTAAAAGGGGTTCCCCACCCCTTCCCCAGCAGTGACCCAGGCAGCGGAATGTCTGCTTAAGAATGATAATCGTCTGCTCCATGGATTTCGTGTAACACCATGGATGACAATGCCTACCTTCTATTGTTTTTCAATTGGTCAGGTAGCTGAGACAGATTATCAGCTCTTTTCAGAGAGAGTATCCCATTTCTCTGAGTAGGCACATTCAGATTTTTGGTGATGACCAAAGATGGCCAGAAAGGTTTCGAATGATACATGATCCCATACAGCAATTTACTGGACTCTGCATGTTAAAGAGTTTACCTTGATACCAGACTCCAAAGGCCTTGCAGTGATCCCAGAATCAGAATCACTGGCTGTGTCTTTGTCATTCATTTGTATAAGATTTGAAGGTTCTCTTCCATTCTCAGAGTTTGATGCATTTGGTTGTACATTAGAAGCCAATTTGTTGTTACTAGAGTGAAGGAATGATTTTACTGGAGTTAGGTCCAAGTAAACCCTTGTTTGATCTTCCCCATAGCACTGTTCCTCATTAGTTTTATCATCCTGTATAAAAACAGAACACATGGTCAATTTACCAAAAAGGAATAATTAACAATAGGTATTTCAAACACAGCCTTTGGGCAGTGATTATCTGGCTCCTGTTTTTCAATTCTATCCCAATCCAATTTTCAAGCGCATGAAGATATGATTCGAATCTAGTCTTAAATTCTGATGAGAATGTGAATCCAGAGTAATGAGCCTGGATTTGCAGAGAGGAGTGAGGCTGCTTGCTGCTGACCTCCAAGAAAGATTTGCACAAGCATTGAATGATCTCTGTGACATGGATTTCACCACTTTTGACATTAATTTCATAGGGCCCGTTAAAGAGGACGTCTAGCAGCCAGCAACAATGATGTAACTAAGCGTGCTAAGCAGCCAAAGACATTGCAGAATTCTCACATCTGGCAAACCAGGAAGTAACAAGAATAGAAAGAGCTGGAGAAACTCAGCAAGTCTGGCAGCATATGTCGAAAGAGAAACAGTGCTGTTATTAACAAAAACTTTCCTCACTCCCTTCAAACACGGAGTCATTGGACTTGAAATATTAATTCTGTTTCTTGTTCCATAAATGCACTTTCTGTTTTATTTCAGATCCCCAACATGTACAGTGCTTTGATGTTAAACCAGGAAGTAAAATACAGTTACTATCCTTCGACTTTTAAGCTATTCGGATTGGATTAAAGCACTGAAACATAACAAACAATCATTTACAAAAATGAATTAATTTAATAATGGTAAAACATATAGGATTTTAATTGTGAAGTGATTTCTACAAATATAAAATTAGGTTCTCCAGTGTCAGAGAGGTTTTCAGCAGTAATTATGACCCTGTATGACATAAAAAATCCAGTTACTCCTCATTCAAGAAAGATATAAGTTACATTCAATGCTTTAGGCTCAGAGACACTAGCAGGTATCTTGTGAAAAACAAATTGAATGTTTTCTTTCCAGTTAACTGAACAAAAACACAGGACTGGAAAGACCTTGATTCATTGCAAGCGTTTAAAGACCATTGGACATCTCAAAGCACTTTACAGCCAATGGGATGTTTTTAAAGTTCAGTCATTGTTGCAATTGCAATTCAATCCTCTGAGATTGAAATGTTTAATTTTTTAGTTAATTCAAGTGACTTCTAAAGCTCTCTACCTGGGAATTTTAAACAGGTCCTTTAGAGGAACAAACACTTTTTTCTGCATTTAATCATGCACATGCATGAAATAACTCCTCAAGTTACCCTTTGTTACATATGTAGAGTACATGGTAAAGCTCCCTCAGAGCCAGCTCTCAGGGTGAGCAGAACCTCTGAGACTCCTGTTTATATCTGGCAGCAAGGGCTCCCTGTTTTGACCAGAATAATAGCCCCAATCAGAGACTCATATTCTATGAGGTCCACCTGGCTGAACTCATCACAATCACCACAATTCAGACACTAGTAACTTCTGCCAGTTTCATCAATGCAATCCCAAAATTGAGCCCATTGTTCCGCTGGCCCTTACAACAATAACTGGTTGAGTTTGGACAACCACTTAATGGGGGAGAGGAGGGGGGAGAAGAGGTGAAGAAATGAATTGTAGTTGTGGGCTATCTGGTCCAGTCAACTATGTTGAACCATCAGGCCACTCAGTGTTTTCACATTAATAAACCGACTCATAATGCAAAGATCAAACGAATGGATGTTATCCGTTTCTAGAATAAATTATTCTGCATGTAACATTTCTCTGCATGATCACCATATAGTACTGCAAAAAGATTGCACTGTTCAATATGAACCTTATTTTAAACAATGCTGTGTGGGTTTTGTGTTTAGTTTTTCTGCCTTTTGTTCCAGCATAATTCTTCCAATTGTTCCAGAATTGACAGAAAAGACTGTGGGATTTTAAGAGCAAATTGCACAGAGTCCAACTTGAATTTTCAGGATATTTTTCAGTAGCCTTACGAACATCTTGTTGGAACTCCACACAGTTGGTCACATCCTGGGGTAAATGAATCACCATGGGGAGTTCTTGCTAATTGTGTTCCTTTCCAGTACTTCAAGGAGGCTCTGAAAGTTACATTCAATGCTTTAGGCTCAGAGACACTAGCAGGTATCTTGTGAAAAACAAATCGAATGTTTTGTTTCCAGTTAACTGAACAAAAACACAGGACTGGAAAGACCTTGATTCATCGCAAGCGTTTAAAGACCATTGGACATCTCAAAGCACTTTACAGCAAATGGGATGTTTTTAACGTTCAGTCATTGTTGCAATTGCAATTCATGCAACCACATAAAACCAACAATGCGATGATAGTCAGATAATCTGTGTTTTGTGATTGAGGGGTTATATATTGGTCAGGACACTGGGGATAATGACTGTTGCTCTTTTCCCTAATAGGGTACCATGGGGATCCTGGTTTTTCTGCCTCCATTGCAACTACTCTAATGATGCTACCATCTACAGTCAGTGGTGATTCCAACAGGTCTTCCTTTCTCCTCAAGCAAACATTCTACCCTCCTGCATGGCTGACTTGGCCCTCAGCCATGTCCAACCCATTTGGCTTAGTTCTTCCCCCATTTCTTCCCCTCTTTCCCATCAATAGGGATCCCCTTATGTTCACTTTCCACCCAACTAGCCTCCGTATTCAAAGGATCAACCTCCATTATTTCAGCCACCTCTAACAGGATGTCAATACCAAGCATATCTTCCTCTTCCCTTCCTTGCCAGCATTCTGTAGGGGCCATTCCTTCTGCCACACACTGGCCCAGTCTTACATCACTCCCAACACTTCATCCCACGCAACTGCAGAAGGTGAAAAAGCCACCCCTTTACCTCCTCCCTGTTCATTGTCCAAGGTCCCATCCACACCTTCCAGATGAAGCAAAGTCTTTCAATCTAGTCTACTGCATCTATTCCTCACCATACAGTCTCCTTTACATTTGCAGCACCAAATGCAGACTGTGTGACTGCTTTGCCGGTCTTTGACAAAGGTAAACACAGGAGGCTGCCAAATAAAAGCCCACGCTGTTGAGGACAAGCTACTGGCATGGATAGAGGATTGGCTGACTAACAGAAGGCAGGGATTGGGATAAAGGGGTCTTATTCAGGACGGCACCTGTTGACTAGTAAAGTTCCGCAGTGGGTCAGTGTTAGGACCACACTATTCAAGTTATACATTAATGAACTGGATAAAGGAACTGAGGGCATTGTATCATCTGCAAACCTAGCAACAAAGATAGGTGGAGGAACAGGTAGTGTTGAGGAAGTGGGGAGGCTGCAGAAGGACTTGGACAAGTTAAAAGAGTTGCAAAAAAGTGGCAGATAGAACACAATGTGGCAAAGTATGAGGTTATGAACTTTAGAGGGAAGAACAGAGATACAGACTATTTTCTAACCAGGAAAAGCTTAGGAAATCTGAAGCACAAAGTGACTTGGGGAAGTCCTACTTCAGGTTATAGTTAAGGCTAACATGCAGGCATAGCTGGCAGTTAGGGACACAAATGCAATGTTCGCAATCATTTCAAGAGGGCTATAACGCAAGAGCAGAGATGTACTCCTGAGACTGAATAAGGCTTTGGTCAGACCACTGTTTGAAATATTGTGAGCAGTTTTGGGCCCTGTTTTTGGGAAGGATGTGGTGGCATTGGAGTGGGTCCAGAAGAGATTTACAAGAATGATCCCAAGCATGAAGGGCTTGACATATGAGGAGATCTCTGGGTCGATACTCAGTGGTGTTTAGGAGGATGCGGAGGGATTCATTGAAACTTACAGAATGCCTACAGGCCTGGATAGAGTGGATGTGGAGAGGAAGTTTCCACTAGTAGAAGAGACTAGGACCTGAAGGCAGAGCCTCAGAGTGAAGGGATGGTCCTTTAGAACTGAGATGAGGAGGAATTTCTTCAGAAGGCAGTGAATCTGTGGAATTCATTGCCACAAAGGTCTTTGGAGGCCAAGATATTGAATGTATTTGAGATGTGGATAGATAGGTCACTGATTGGTGAGGAGATCAAGGTTACAGGAAGAAGGCAGAAAAATGGGGTTGAGAACCGTATCTGCCATGATTGAATACTGGAACTATGGGCCAAATAGCCTAGTTCTGATCCTACATTTTATGGTCTTATGTCCACAAAAATGATCTGGATCTTCTGGTCGCATGCCATTTAAATGCATAATCTCAATTCCATGCTGATATTTCTGACCTGGGTCTGCTGCAGCATTCCAGAAAAGCCCAATGCAACCCTGAGGAAATGCCATGCATCTGATTTTCTGTTTTGACAGTTTACCCACTTCAGGACTCAACACTGAGTTCAACAACTTCAGACCATGAACTCTGAAGTCCACTTTGATTTCTCCCCTTCTTCCCCAACCCAGCATCTGTTTTACAAGGTCTTGCACACAGTAGAGCTGGTCTATTTATTGCTATTGCCTACTAACACTTTTTGTTGACACCTATTTTTCAACTTTACCTCTTCTCTGGAACCATTTGCACTGCCTTTGCCTCTTAAACCCATTAAACAGGACATATTATCGGAATGTGGAGATGATACACAAGTTGCCAATGCAGTAAAGAGGGAAAGTGAAGGAACAAAGCCTCCCATTTCTCTGTGTGATATTGTACAGACAATGTCTTACTGACTCACTCACTGAACCTGTCCAACCCCCTTCCCAGCCTTTCTGTGTCCTCCTTGCATCTTACTGTCCCACATCACTTTGTGTTATCAGCAAACAGAACACAGGATCCCATCATGTGTTTGAGATTATACTGAAGATATGGAATGTGTTTTATAAATGTCCATCCCTCAGTTACTTTGTGGGGTCAGGCACATCTTTAATATCTGCTCGACTTGCTCCACTCCCTTTCTCCAGCGTAAATTCCACTACCTCCAGTCACTTTCGGATCCACCGAAGAGTCAGATTCAATTTGAAATGTTCATTTGTTTCTCTCTCCACAGATGCTTCTAGACCTGCTGCGTTTCTCCAGCATTTCCTGCTCTTATTTCACACATGGGCCATGCAGGGTTAAGACAGCAGATTCTATAGTATTTAGCTGTCATATCAGATAGGCCTGGCTGAACAAATAGTTCCAAAAATAGCATCTTAGCGTAAGACTATATCAGCCTTGAATTTTGCCCTCAAACTCTAGAATAAGACTCGAAACTGGAATCTTGCGACTCAGAGGCAAAACAGTTACCCATTGAGTTGTGTCTGACCCATCATCTAGTTAGAAAATACCTTTGTATCGAACAAATACAGAAATTTCTGGGGAAACTCAGCAGCTTTGGCTGCATCTGTGAAGAGAAAATTGCTACCAAATTTTTGAGTCCAATGATCCTCCTGCAGATCTGATAGCAGCTCAGAAAAGATGGCATATAGGCTGATGATGGGAAGGAGAAACAGGAGTAAGATGGGGTGGAGCTCATAGAGAGCGAGAGAGAAGGAAAATACAACAGTGAGCGAACAAAGCAATTTTTGATAGTAAGCCAGGAAGAAGAGAAGCTAGATAGGTGAAAATGGGTTGGCTTTACTGAAAGGAGTTGAGGTGGGGGGATGCAAAGACATGGAAGGGGGTGGTGATGCTCTAAAATGGTTAAACTTGATATCGAATCCTGAAGGGTATAGAAGACAAGGTGTTGTTCTGCTAGCTTGAGCTGAACCTCACTGGAGCACTGCAGCAAGCCTGAGACTGAAATGTTAGCATGGGAACAGGGTAGCAGGAGACTGGAAACTCAAGTCATTTTTACAGACAGAGTGTGGGTTTGCTGCAAAGGGATCACCCAGTCTACCTTTTTTCTCCCTAGAGTAAAGGAGACCACCTCACGCACAGTGAATACAGTAAACTAGATTGAGAGAAGTGCAGGTAAATTGCTGCCTCACCTGGAAGGTCTGGGGCTTTGGATAGTGAGGAAGGAGGAAGTAAATGGGCAGGTGTTACACCTTTTGCGATTGCATGGGATGGTACTGTGAGGGTGGGGGAGATGTTGGGAGTGGAGGAGGAGTGGACCAGTGTTCTGGTGGGAATAGCCCCTGTGAAATGTTGACAAGGGAAGGGAGGGGAATATGTGTCTCATGGTGGTATCCCACTTTGTACCTTGCATATTTTTTTAACTGTCACTTTCAAGTCAGTTAAAATCAGGTCACTCATAGGATTGACACTATGAATTAAAAAGGATTATTTGTGATCAATTAATTTTCATCTACATTAAAATAAATTGAATCAAGTTCTCAAATAACTTATCACTCTTAAATAGCTTAAGGATTTTAAAAAAAGAGCAATCTTAAAAATGCATTAAAACATTCCACAGTTGTGTTGGTTTATGGCAGATTTCCATTTGAGCACTATGGGGGAAAAATACTTTTCAAAATTAATAGATTATTGGGTGCAATTTGTATCAGAATCCCTGATTCTGCCTGAAGCAGAGACTTGATTCCCGAGTCAAAAACAGAAATTGCTGGAGAAACCCAGCAGATCAGGCAGCATCTATGGGAAGAAAGCATTAAAGTTTCGAGTCTGGTAGCTCTTCATTAGCACTCACAACTTTGTTTTATTTTTAATCTACACCTGAGCGTTTGCCAGAAATCATACACTTACAGCCATAGAGCTGGAAAGCACAGAAACAGACCCTTCAGCCCAACTCATCCATGCCAACCAGCTATCCAACACTTGGCCCATATCCCTCTAAACCCTTCCTATTCATTTACCAATGCAAATGCCTCTTAAATGTTGTAATTGTGCCGGCCTCCATCACTTCCTCTGGCAGCTCATTCCATACGCGCACAACCCTCTGCATGAAAAAGTTGCCTTTTAGATCCCTTTTAAATTTTTCCCCTCTCACCCTAAACCTATGCTGACTAGTTCTGGACTCCCCCACCCCAGAGAAAAGGCTGTGTCTTTACCCTATCCATGCCCCTCATGATTTTATAAAAGGCCACCCCTCAGCCTCCAACACTCCAGGGAAAACAGCCCCCGTCTATTCAGCCTCTCCCTGTAGCTCAAACCCTCTAACCCTGCCAACATCCTTGTAAATCTTTTCCGAACCCTTTCAAGTTTCACAACATCCTTTCGATAAGAGGGCTGTTAAGATGCATTATGCCCTTTGCTTTTGATGGACATATATCAAAATTTATGTTTATACCTCTGCTGTGGAAACTTTGATTAAAAATGTACTCTTCTGCATTTTTCTCTCAAATTGTAAAAATAACAAAAGAAATGTTCCTACCACAGATTCAGGTACATCCACATCATCATACAGGTCATCAGTCTGGTTCTGCACCACAGGTAAATCATCGATGTATGTGTTTGGCTCTGAGTATCTACGCTGCAGTAAGCTAAAAGGCAAGAAAAATGCTAATTAAGCAAATAATCTATTCACTAAAATACATACAGATAGTAGTTCATTTCCAACTTTATGTATGAATATAGTTGGGGCTGGTTTATTCAGTCAACTAAATGATTATTGTGTGCTTCAGGATGTGCCAAACATGTAGGTTTGATTTCTGTTTTGGCTGAGAGGAACTTGCAAACTGCCTCCTCGTTCTGCCGCGAGAGAGAAAGGCTGCAACAAATCACCACAAAATGCAAAGAGTAAAGGCTCAGAATGGAGCATCAACTGACGATTAGTCAAGGGTCTGCCTTTGGACATAGCACACATGAAACAGCATAAGCATATACTCAGAAAGACAGACTTACCATGAAGTCTGAGTGGCTTTAAAACATTGCTCCTTTATGCTTAGGAATGGGTTTCAAACAATTGTTATAGCTTTTTCTTTTAAGGAGGTATAATTCCTGATTAAGTTGACCGCCACTCAGTAGAATGAGGGTTTTTAGTTCCATCAATAATGTTACTTTTGAAGCTTTCTCAGGCACAAGTTCCTCATTGAAAATCCCATAATTTTAGATAATCTTCAGAAAAAAACAAATGCCAAACGCACAGCCTTAAAGCTGAAAATAACTGAACACCCAATTCTGCAGGAGATACTTTACTTTTACTTCACCCTATAAACCATGCATGTGTTACTGAAAAATGTATTTCTAAATAGAAAATGTGACTCACTATAAAGAATGTTTGGCTGCATGCACTATACAAGACACTCGGTCAGCATCAACATAGTCATAAGTGAACTCTTCAGGGTCTGTCTTAGATCCTGATTCAGCCAGCAGAAGACCAAGCCAGTAACCCATTTCTTCTGAAGACTTAGCCTGCAAAAGACAAGTAGAATATTTTTATGAAACATGCCAACATAAATGTGTACAAAAAAGGCATAAGGCCAATAAGAGTGAAAGAAATAGCAACAAAATTTATATTGAAGTAATGCCTTCATTGTAAATTACGCAGTAAGGAATTTCACGGAATCCAAATAAAGCATAAATAAATGATCCTGTTGGCAGAGTTAAGGGAAATGCTTAAAATGATGGCTGAGACATTGACTCTTATCATGTCACTCGAAAGGTATAAGTGAGGACTGCAGATGCTGGAGTTCCAGAGTTGAAAAATGTCGTGCTGGAAAAACACAGCAGGCCAGGCAGCATCCGAAGATCAGGAGAATCGACGTTTCGGGCATAAGCCCTCCTTCAGGATTTCTGAAGAAGGGCTTATGTCCGAAACGTCAATTCTCCTGCTCCTCGGATGCTGCCTGGCTTGCTGTGTTTTTCCAGCACGATATTTTTCAACTCTGGTACTCCAGCATCTGCAGTCCTCACTTTCTCCTAGTTGATCTTAACCTACTGCGAATCCTCTTGCAAAGATGCCTACCTTGAAGAAGCTCTCCTCCTCCCTCTACAAGGATCTCAGTGAGTCCCTCTCTCACTGCACCCCCCAGGTCATCTCCTCTGTCCTGAAGCTCTTCAGCCACGTCCTGAAACAAACTCGCTACTACAGCCACTCGAAAGGTATGCCAATTTCCTCAGGGGATTAAGGATCATGGGCCGGTGTGTTTGTAGCTCGCCTAAACTTTCCTCATTGAATTGCGTGGTGGGAAATTCACATAATCTGTCTGATATGTTTTCATTGCTATTTTAGACAGAGGAAGAGAAATGGAAATGCACAAGTATTTAAACTTAGAATAAATATAAGTATTTATCACTTGTTTGATGTGAGCGATATTACCTCATGATTCTTGATAGTGTTGTGAAGAGGGCAAGGTTTGTTGGTGTTTTTACCTATTATAGATCAGGTATTTTAATGGACAGTTGTATAATGGTTATGTTCAATATAGCTGGGCAAAAGTTGACAAGACCAAATTACTGCACATCTAAACTATGATTTTGTAAAATGGTGAACATATTGCATAACAATATTAGTAGGTTCAGTCAAAAATGTCAGTGTGATAGATGTGCAAAAGAAGAAAACAATTTGTTCATAATGGCAAGTGGTTTGTGTCTGGAAAACGCTTCCTGGAAGTGTGGTAGAGATAGGCAGCATTGAGACACTCAAGAGGACAGTAGATGGTTATTTGAATAGAAGCAATGGACAATGGCATGAGGAAAAGGCTTGTGATTGGCACAAAGTCATAATGTTAATTTGGCGAGCCTAGGTAGACATGATGGGCAGAATGGTATCTCACTGTACCAAAACAATATTGTCATTCTGCAACATAGGCACAGCTATAAAATCAAAATTTTAAATTAAACAAACCTTCACATACTGCACTTATTATGATTAAGACAGAGAACATGAATGCCTGTGCAGTGTTCATGTTACCTCTAAAGAAGCTACCTCCTCGCCATCGTGCAAAATGCGGAAGGAATATAAATGTTCTGGACTAGAGTCAGGAATAACCTCACAGCCTTCTAGACTCAGAGGATTTTGAACAGCTTTGTTTTTGCTCTTGTCCTGATAGAAGTGGATAAGTCCATTTTTAACCTGACACCAACGGGTACGCCACTGGCTGTTCATAAACACATTCAAATACCCTGTCAAAAGAAGAATGCAAGTCTGCTTAAATCATTCACACCGCACGTAATTATATCCACATGCAACAGCTTTCCAGAAGAACTATTTTGCAGAGTTGATATTGAGACTGCTCCTTTAATGTTAATGGCATGAACTATCATCTGCGCTTTCTGGTGGGCACCCTTGCTGAAGCAGCAGCACTGTGCTCATGTGATCATTCAGCATGAATATTTCCACTTTGATTCTAACTGTGGGTATTTAAGGTGGTGCTCACAATTTCTTTTTCTTTTTTGATTTATTGTCTTTAGCAGTTCAGGATTTTAGCATCCTGCACTTCTCACATCAGGAGCCTTGTCTATGAAACATCAAGAGGCCTGTAAGTATCCATTGAGCCAGAATTTTCCCCTTTGCTTGCCTGCCAGAAACATTTCCCATTTCAAGCAACAAGTCTTTTTCTCTGTCTCACATTGCACTGAAACTGGAGTAGACTTTGAACATAAGCAATTAGTGCTGGGCAAGCGGACTGGCTCAAATATCTGTTTGAAATAGGTTTAAGTTTGAAAGTTCTGTGGATAGGCACAGAGGAAGTTAATCAATGAAATGTAATTACATCTGTATCTGTGTATCCCTATTACCTTCAGTTCCTGCCCTGGCCAGATAGCCATCCATGCTGGGACCATGAAAATATCACATGTGACTGCAACCTATGAGGTGAACTAACTAAGATTACCAAATTAGATATACTTGGATGTTATTGATTTAAGTCAGTTGCAGTTGACAATGACATAGAAAGTCCATAGAGTCTGGAAAGAGTTGAATCACAGAATCTCTATGGTGCAGATAGAGGGCATTTGACCCATTGAGTCTGCACTGACCCCACCCCGCCAAAAAGCATCCCATTCCCCCGCCCAAACTCACCCTCACCTAACCATATCCTCATAGCCCTACATTTCTCATGACTAATCCACCTAGCTGACACATCCTTGGACACTATGGGCAACTTAGTATGGCCAATCAAACAAACTTACACATCTTTGGACTGTCGGAGGAAACTGGACACCCAGAGGCAACCTACACAGACCTAGGGAGAATGTGCAAACTCTACAAAGTAGCCAAGTCTGGAATCATACATTGATTCATTGCACTGTGAGGCAATAGGAGAATCACTGAGCCACTGTGCCATCCCAAGTCCTTTCCTTATTCTATGTTTTCTTATATTCGTACTCTTATATGATGCCCCAAGATGACAATTCACATGTAAAATGTAAAACATTGACTTGGAAGCAATTTTGGTCCGGTCACCTTGATTATCCTGTCTCTAAAGTTATCAAATGAAAAGAAAAGAAAATGCTGGAAACGCCCAGGTCAGGCTGCAGCTAAAAAGTAAGCTGACATTTAAGATTTTGATAAAGTGCTCTCTCTGAAGCATTCATCTAACTTTCTTCTTCAGGTGTCAGTTGATGATGTCCTGATTTTGCTTCAACCATAATCGTAGGCAGTTATTCAGCTCATAATAAAGCCAATAAACTGATCAACTCCAGAATCTAAGTATTAAAAACCACAAAGTCTGTTATCTGCTTGTCACTGATGACCTGCAAATCCAATCTATAACAACAGAGCACATTTATAATCAATAATACAATACCAGTTTGAAGTCATACCTGATTTTCTCCTTATATTTAATGACACAAAGTGCCACATGGTGGCAGTAACTTTACACTTTACAGAACATCTACTTGACATATAAACTACAATTAACTCACCTGATGCTTCAACATTCTTCTTATTGTTAATGGGAATCTCCACAGATATAGGCTTCTTTTTCCCAAGATTCATAAAACTACTCAGCTTCAGACCTGCAGTTTTAAGGTCGCCAATACTGGATTTCTTTTTCACTGGACAGAAAATTAAAGGTCAAAGATAATTTAATCATATAAATGTTCCAAATTCTTGTTATCATTTCCATTTCAATTGCATTTCCCAAATTTCCATGCAAATTGGAACCAGAGAAATAGATGTTAATTAATGCTCTATTCCATGAAAAACCCAAATGTGCATAAATGTAAAACCATGACAATACAAAAGCAAAATATTGCAGATTCTGGAGGACTGAAGTATAAACAGAAAATTCTAGAAACACTGAACAGCAACATTCCCTCTAACATTTATCATCCATACACAAAGTTAATTTAATAACATACGATGATAATGTTTGGATGTGTACCATCAGTAGAAACAAAAGTATCTCAAATATATTTTCAAATGTGCCATACATATCAAAAAGAAAGAAAGAATAAGCTGGCAGCCACTGACATTGCAACATGTCAGTTCAAGTTACATTTTAAATATGGTATGGTGGCACTTGAGCTCCTATGTTTTAATGTCAGTAATAACTACAGCACTACCATACATGATACTTTTAGTTTTATATTGCACTTCTCTAATTTTAGGGAGCTGGAAAGTTGAAGGATGAGGCTAATGCGCAAGTGACATGGGTCTAAATCTCATTGTGGCAGTTGGTGAAGTTAAATTCAATAAAAGACAGAAAATTCTGGAAACATTCAGCAGCACTGTTGCCTCTAATTTTTCAATTCAAGAAAAATCTGCAAAATATAACTACTTTCAGTCACACTGATAACTGGAATCAATAGCTGTAAAAATGGATCTGGATCACAAATGTCCCTTAGGTAAGGGAAATCGGCTGTCACTATCTGGTTTGGCCTACATGTGACTTCAGACCTACAGCAATGAGGTTGACTCTTTAACTGCTCTATAAAGTTGCCACTCAGTTCAAGGATAATTAGGGATGGGCAGCAATGTGCTGGTCTTGCCAGTGATGCCCATATCCCATTAATGAATAAAGAAAAAGAAATGCAGTTATTTGATGAAAGAAAAACTAAATTGGAGCAGAACAGGGATAATTTCCAATCTGATGAACACAAAAATAAGTTACAAAGGAGGCTGCCCGACCGAATTGATAGAAAATGTGGAAAAGGTAACTTCTATTTCTTTTCCAGCTTTTACTTAAAATTGCTGAGAATAGTGAGGAAACTGGCTCAGTAATTTTTTCATCTAAACAAACATAATTAGTCATAGGCAAAGTGTCTCTTGGAAATAAGCTCTCATGAACTGGAGGTTAAGGGTCAGCAAGGTAAAAGGGTTAGATTTTTGTGACTGAGCTGATCAGCTTGAATTGGGAAATTTCTCAAGTTGCCAAATCCACCTTGCTGGAAAGGCCATCCAATGACACAGTTTTCATTCGGGAATGGGAATGTTGGGCGAATTCAGAATGCTAACCCTGGAACTGAACGTAAGTGGCTACAGTAGCAGCAGAATACTGAGGCAGGCTGATCGGAAAGCCGGCCTCAATTCTCAGGACTCCATCCAGTTGATTGTGTTGATTGCTGTTAGGGGAATCTGACATTCCCTCATACCTCACCCATTCACCATGCCAACTCATACTATCTGTCAAACCCCGATGCTTCTAGTCCGCATATCAGCTCATATCAATTTAAGGCCCTTCCATACACCCAATGTACACTTTTAGCAGAGCCAATGAACCACACAGTAGCAATGGCATGTTAATAACTGCTCAGAAAAAAAAACTAGTCTCCAATTTTAAGTTGAGGTAAAATAAGTTGCTGTTTCTCCACCTTTTGAGAAGTCTTAATGAGATAAATTATTAGAACATCAATAATAAAGGTTTCAAATACTTCACACATTTCAATTTTGTGGAAGTACACATTGAGATATTGATAACAGAGATCACAGACAGAATTCTTTGCTCTAACCATTTAAAGATGTCAATCAGCAATGTCAATAGTTCTCTACAATTGTCAAAACAGAAACACTTGCTAACATCATCCTTTGCTCCGTCAGTTCTAACTATAGAGCTCTTATGCCTGTCCTCATTATATGTTCCTGGCTGCTTCATATGGTTAAAGAACAGATGTTATTCTCAAAACAAGATTATTGAAAAGATGAATCTTTTCTGAGTATTTTTATACAGGATATCTAAATGATTTATTGGTTCTGTACATACCGCATCCTGGTTAAATGGGCATAGAGGACAATGAGTAGGGAGTGATTTGGTATGAATAGTAGGAGGGGCAATGAGTTGGTGGTGGGGGGGTAATGACTGGCATTAAGTTGGAGATGGAGGCAGAATGGGGGCCATTTTAGTGGCATGGGGCCTTCAATAAGACATTTAAGTCTACCCTTAAAAAGATTTGAAATCCTGATTATGGTTCACAAATCCTCTGAGGGGCTGTGACCGAGGAGTAAACAGAAAGCTTGCCTGGCTCCTTGTAGGTTGCGGAGGTCTAGGAGACGCCTGTACCAGATATCGAGCCGGCAAAATCAGACGCTCATGTTGCAAGCTTTCTACCCACTGTTTTATCTTGGTTCAGAAAAAATAAGGGGTTGTGGGAATGGGGAACCAGAATTGGGTGCCACCTTCCATTCTTGAATGGCACCACATGACTCCATCAAAATCTGGGCTGTTGTTTCACCTGACTAGGAAATCTGACTAGGGCACCATTTCAGGATTTTGAGCCAATTATTTCATAATCTATGACTGAGGCAAGAAGAAATGCCTTCACTCAAAAGATTGTGAATATTTGGAAACTTCGGTTGTGGATGCTCCATTATTGAATATCTTGAAGGCTGAAGTGAATGGATTTTTGGTTTCTGAAGGAAACAAGGGATATGGGGAGTGGATGTAAAGTGGAAGTGTAAGATCGGCCAGGATCATACCACATGTTGGAGGAGATTCAATGAGGCTGTACGGTTTACTGCTGCTCCTGCATCTTGTGTTCTTATATGTAACTCTTTGGTCTTTTTTAAACCAAGATTGGAAACAAAAAGTCTTAGTAGAATCTAAAATGAGCATTAGTGAGCAAGTTATCAGGTGAATGGTTGAGAAAGTGCTGCTTTATACAGCTGTTGATGACTTATTCCATTGTTTTGTAGAAAGGGCTTATATTGGCCAGAGTGGATTTGTCCTGCTTTCTCTGGACAACATTCGCAGAGGTCATTTTCCACAAAGTTGGATAGATGTCAATATTGTAAGTGTAATAGAACAGCATATAATTATGTTCTAAAAAGATTAAACTCTAAATAATTTAGAGTTTAAGCAAAAATGTAGAATAATGTTTATAGAAAGATTAATTAACAATACCACGCAATGATTCCACTTGAATCTGTTTTACTTCAGAATTTATAAACAATGTTGAAATACAGATAGTGATTAAAAGGAACAGTCAGAATCAGTGGCCATAAGAGTTCCTTTCATGCTTTTCTTTGTTCTATAATTTCCTGTAACTCTGAAGTAAGGCAATTGTTTGAAAATAGCACAATATCAGTGTTTAAACCAGACTATGTACTCACATAGGGTGGGAGAAAAAATTAACATGTAAGAGAAATGACACAAGGTAACACTATCTCAGTAAAAACTGTGAACCAACCTACCACCTTCAGCATTACAGGTAAAAAATCAAAAGTCTTGTTTTCTAAAGAGCCCTTACCACTTAAGTATTGCATTTGGGTAAAAAAGAAGACAAGTAATTTTATCTTTTTGAGTCTCCCTTGCAGCCTTACATATCTCCATGTACCTAAGGGGTCCAGAGGATATTTTCTCTCACTCCATAACAATCAATAATCAGGAAAAGTCAAATGAAATGGGCAAGCTGCTTCCATTGGCAGGACAGTCAGATGCTGAAGGTTACAAATCAAGATAACTGGAATGAATGATGATAAAGAAACAGTATATTTACAGTGTTTTTTTTTAAATTATCTGGACTGGGAGTGCTGTGGAAGCTGATTCAATAATAATTTTCAATAGAGACCTGGATATATATGTGAAGAGGAATACTTTTTAGGGCCAAAGGGAAATTGCAAGGCAGTATGGCTAAATGGATGGCTCTGTCAAAGGACTGGGATAAGTGCTGAGTTCTGTGCTGCATTATCCTATGATTCCATAAACTCTTCTATCCATGCTCACCTCATTAATTCAATTTTCCAATACATTAGCCCAAACATGCCTAAGGATTGGAGAATGATACATTTACACAGAAATTCACGGAATTAAGAATCGATTGGATTTCTGGATCAAGCTGAAACTGGGTTATCACTAGCAAAGGTGATGGCAATGTCTGGATAATTAACAAGAGTTCCTGAACTGGCACTTGTTTTGGGACCTGAGATTCACCGCATCATAAAGGAGATACAGCCTGACTAATATCAATTCGACATGGAGGTCTTTGGCATATATAGTTTTATTATGCACACTATACTCAGATCACGTCTTGGATAGGGCAATATTTAGACAGTCTATGAATCTATGAATCAAACCATCCAATGCAACTCTTAACAGCCTGGAAGATTGATATCCTGGCTACTGGTTTTGATGGATTATTGAGTCTGGGGTGAAGAAGTAGGTTAGCTCCATATTTGAGGTAGGATCAATGATTCTTTGAATAGCTTCGCATTGTAGGCTTACATTTGCTTCCGTGAACACAATGCTCCAGTGAATTTGAAGGGCAGTATAGAGATTGAATTGGATAGAAACTTCATGATCACAGTGCATTGCACAAAATCTAAGTGGTGTTTTATTAAGGAACTATTTTATGCCAGGCAACAAAGACATATTTGTTGTCTTGACATTTTGAGTAGAACAGCAAAGCTTGAAAATATTATACAATGATATTTGTATTAATTCCAATCATTTATTTGTTTAACTTTAAATAAATGTGTCTGTTGGCATGACCCTCCATCCGATATTCAAACTACCTCGGAACAATAAAAGGTCATGTGCTTACAGGGAATAAATTCCAGTAAGAGAGAAGATAGTGATGGGATCTTTGTAAGTTTCCCGATTCTCATTCAATTTACCATATTTGCTGAACCATATTTAGGCTGGGGAGAATGCAGATGATGGCCTGCAGGGGATATGAGGTTTGTTGGAGTTGGTGTTGAGCCCAGGTGGAATATTTATCATAAAAATCCCCAATAGATCAATAAGTGAACGAACAATGGAGTAATACAACTTGATAAATCGGACCAGGGAAATAGATTTTTTTTTGGTTTATGGATTGAATAATGAGAGGGACTTGCTGCACTGAATTATATTTTTTTTGGAGGAAAATGTGTTTAAGAAGAAACATAATCCAGTGAAAAATCACCCAATGGCACTCACAGTCTAGATAGAAGGAGACTATTTAACTTGGACTGTAAGTACAGACAATGGTCTAAAGCATAAATTTAATGATGCATAAGTACAACAAAAGGTCACAATGTCGTTTTATATATGTGATAGAGGATCCAACCCATACCACTAACGGAAGGATTCAATAGATTTAAGAAAAAGAAAATGGATAAATCTTAGGCACAGAATGGAAATAAAGTTTAGGGAAAAGTAAAAGTAAAAGAGATCAAATACCCAGGAACACACTGGCTCTGATCCTGCAGAATTCTGGATAGATCAGTGAAAACAACTCACTGAGACTCAATGTTGGAGCACGTAAGGTTATACAGATATTGTGATGGTCTTTGTATTTCATTTTTGGTGAAAGGAATATTAGGTTACACAATCTGCAACAAACTTAGGAGGATAAAGTTCACAGCACAGCAGAATGCACATGGCCTGCAGAAAGGACAGGGCTATTGGGCCAAATACTCCCGCCTTGTTCTGGCAGACGTTCATCACATAACCCTCCATGAAAAGCTGAGTTGCAAAACGACAAGAACAATCCCATCTTTTTTATCATGTCTTATTCATTTGTATTAATAGATTTAACCAAAAGCCAACAGTTAATTAACTGACCACAGGGGTTACAGCTGTATTCTATGCCAGGGTATAAAGCATCAAGAACAGTGCCCATCCACGTTTTCTTTCATTAAGAAAAACAGCTCGAGATATGTCTATCCAAGGTTTTTTCTTGTGCTCTATCCAGTTTTGCACTCAAACAGTAAAGACAAAACATACAACTGATTATATCTACTGACAGATAATTAGCATACCATCCTTAGCCTCCATGATATCATGTACAGATCCACCATCGGTACTGTTTCCACTCTCTGATGCACCTGAATAACGTTCTGATGAATCCAGCTAAAATAGAAACAAGACCATTGGTCAGTACTACCTAGAACAGCCAGATGCCCACAAAGCTATCTTCTTTGGCAGGGGGGTATCAAGTCAATATATCCAAAGTAGATGCCGATTTTGGAGAGAGTAATAGAATGCAGCTTCCAAGAGATGCTGGATTAGATTAGATTAGATTAGATTACTTACAGTGTG
>NC_057731.1:36252659-36288818 GCF_004010195.1 Chiloscyllium plagiosum
AAACTCCACACAGTCAGTCGCCTGAGGCAGGAAATAAACCCGGGTCTCTGGTGCTGCGAGGCAGCAGTGCTAACCACAGTGCCACCGTGCCGCCCACGGATCTAATTGACACTTCAGTAGTGCCCACTGTATAGATCAATTGCAGCTCAGCCTAGCACTAGGGTTGTGACTGGTGACAGTCTCTGGAATGCTGTCTTTTGTGTGCCTCCTTGCATGCCTGATCCTTAGTTGTTAGGACAGATACTAGGCTGCTTCTACATTTCAATGACAATATAGCCTATTGATGTGTCTGCTATTAGAAGCCACCCTAATGTTTCTGATACTGTGGTGTAGCCACATACAACTGGCATCGCCAGCTTTCAGCTATCACGCTGATGCAATACAAAGGGAGATTTATAAACAACACAGCGCCGAAGTTACAATGGTAAGGAGAAGCACTTTCTATAAATAAATATGTTCATGGTAAGAACATTTTGGGAGATGAAATCTACTATTCAGAAGTTAGTCAGTTCTTTGCATTATATTTGAGAGACTGAGTTTCTTCTACAGCATCCTAATGAACCATAGCCTTCCTAAACATACTTCTTCTGAAACCTTAATGGATGTAGTGCAGACTGTGGTGGAAAAGTGCTTCTCAGTTAGGATAAGGTTACACAAAGGAGAAAAAAAGAACCGTGTCCCACTCACTCTCTTTTTCTATTGTCCCTGTTCTGCTGGCAGTAGACGAATATACAATAAGCAGATTCCAAGTTTAACCTACGGTAAAGACTTAAGCATCAGATTCTGAATTTAATGGAAAGCAAAAGATTTTATATAAATAACTGAGAGAGCTCACAGGAGAACTTGCTTTTAGTTAAATAGCTGAGAAAGGGTGTATATAACTGCTTCACTCAAAACAGATGTTTTAGAAAAAAAGACTGCAGACTTTCCAAATCTGTAAACTCAACCACTTGCTAATCTGACAAATTGTTCAGGTAACAACACTTTTGATCACAGTTCACCTAATGTTAGTTTTTTTTCCTTATTTTCCTTATGGAGCCTGGAGGAGCACAATGAAAAGGTTGGCCTCCTCACTAGGCCCTCTAGAAATGGCCTCCTTATCATCTCTGGGAGATAATCCCCTGTCACCCAAATACTTCATTATCAACCACAAGTGTCACTGTGCATCCGCCCAATTGCTCCTTCCAGTTAAAATCCCATCTAAAGTCTCTGACGTGAATGGAAATGCTTTTCATTAGATTTTATTCAGCTGTTTTCAGTGGAAGAGAACATTTTACATAAGTTGAGAAAACTGATAAGAATCAAATGCATGCCGATCCACAACTAGTTGTTGGTGAGTAGGCTTTTGTGGGGCCATAACCTCCTGTACTCTATCCGTTAGCCAATGGGTGGAAGATGATGAAGACTGTGTCCAGATATGGTTTAATAAATATGCAGATAAGCATCTTGGTATGTTATGATGTAACTCTAACCTCTGTAGTCATGTGATAGTGACTCTGCTGGAAGGTTGGAACAAGAGTAGCTCAGAGAAGGGAACTCTGCTCTGCCATATCATCGTGTATATATTGTTAATAAACTCCATTAAAGAAGCCTTTAGGTCTGACCTGAGCTTATATAGGAAATAGAAGAACTCAACTAAAACAAGCACATTGCTTTAACAAAACAATGGCTTTTGTCTCCCCAGTTTTCTTCTCAGAATTGAGTGCCAACCAAAAGATTAATTGTTCTCACTCAAACACTGCATTACAGCACAAGTATGTTAGGATATAGCCAGATCTCATATAGATTAGCTAACATCACAATTCAATTATATTGCATGTTGAGGAAGGTCAATTTGTCATGGTCATTCTGTGCGACTCTTTCAGCTTGGAATCCACTTTGCTGTCAGTTCACAGGGGAAACAACACTTTATTACAGTACAAAGATTTGGAGAATGGCATTTTCTCTTTTGAGGCTTGGCTCACAACAAAAACAGGGAATAAAATAAGAACAATGCATAGTGAATGAGAATCTTAACTGTATCTAGTACTCAGAAAGTAGTGACTCACCCGTTGACCATGAATACGGAAATGATCAATGGCTACATGATTTCCATCAGTAAAGCCATCACCTTGGATGTTGCTGATCTCATTAATTACCTACAGTGAAAAATGTATGAAAAACAAAAGGACTGTTCAAATTTTAAAATAAAATCTCAGAGAAATCTCGCTAAAATATTCACAAATCTGTACACAATCAAGGCCTGTCTGTCACCATTACCAGGTCAAGTAATGTTACTTGTGATAATAAATCTATAATTTTTGGCTTGATGCAAATTATTTCTCCTCCTATAGATCAACTTAACTAATTTTGCACACTCAGAACAGCAATTGATTCAGACAGACATTTAATGATATACTGAAGGAAAATTACATGCAGTAGATTGTTCCAGGGCAATTTCTTTCCTCTGCAATATTGTAATCATTTTAAGATTAGGCATTTGTGAAACTGAAGCTCAATACCAAATGTGAGGCTACAGCCATCATTTATTATGCCAGAGCAGCTAGAAATTTTACACCCTGTGAGATCAACAAAAGGTACCTGTCATAGAATATTTTTCAAGTATTATTGCCAGTGTATTAAGACATTACCTACTCCACTAGACTGTCAAGGTATTCAAAGCAAAATTGCACATACCATACAAATACAGTATACACTCACTCTCATTGTATTGGCAGGAAAAGAGGTTCATATCTATAACATTATCTATAATAATAGTCAATCTATGGAAGACGCTGAGGTGGATCATCCACTGGGCATTTCTGGCTGAAATATTTGCGAATGCTTCAGTCTTACCTTTTGCACTGATATCTTGGACTCCTCCTTGATTGAGGATCAGGATATTTGTGGAAGCTCCTGCTCCCGTGAGTTGTTACTGGTCGACCAGCATTCATGACTGGATGTGGTAGGACTGCAGAACTTAGATATGATTCATTGGTTGGGGAATTGCTTTGCTCTGTCTATCACTTGCAGCTTAAGCTGTTTGGCTACAAATAGTCCTGATGTGTAGCTTCACCAGATTGCCCTCATTTTTAGGTGTGCCTCCTGGCATGCTCTCCTGCACTCTTCATTGAACCATGGTTGATCATCGGGTTTGGTGGTCCTACTAGAGTGGGGGATATGCCAGGCCATGAGGCTCCAGATTGTGTTTGAGTACAATTCTGTTGCTGCTATTCTCATGGATGTCCAGTCTTAAGTTGCTAGATCAAAGTCTGTGGTGGAGGCTGGTACAATTGCAACATTTAAGAGGCATTTGGATGGGTATATGAATAGGAAGTGTTTGGAGGGACATGGGCTGGGTGCTGGCAGGTGGGATTAGACTGGGTTGGGATATCTGGTTGGCATGGACGGGTTGGATCGAAGGGTCTGTTTCCATGCTGTACATCTCTATGACTCTATTTAACACAGTGATACTATCAGACAACGTAATGGAGGGTATTCTCAATGTGAAGGTGGGACTTCATCTCCACAAGGACTGTGCAGTAGTCACTTTTTTTGACACTGTCATGGACAGGTGCATCTGTTGCAGGTAGATTTGTGATGATGAGGTCAAATGTTTCCCTCTTGTTGATTCCCTCATCACTTGTTACAGTGCCAGTATAACAGCAATGTCCTTTAGCACTTGACCAGCTTGGTCAGCAGTGATCCTGCTGAGCCACTCTTGGCGATAGACATTGAACGGCACACAGAATGCATTCATCACCTTGCCGCCCTCTGTACTTTCTCTGTGGAGTTCATCAGCCAGGGGAGCAATGATGTTGGTATGTGGTAATGAGCAGGAGGTTTCTTTACCCATAATGTGTCATAAGACTTCATGACATCTGGAGGCAATTTTCAGGGCTCCCAGGGAACTCCCTCCTAACTATATACCACTTCTGCTGGGTCTGTCAATGGGTCAAAGCATATCCAGGGATGCCAGGCAGAAATGGGTACCGCTGATGCTGGAGATTAGAGTCAAGATTAGAAAAGCACAGCAGGTCAGGCAGCATCCGAGGAGCAAGAAAATTGACGTATTGGGCAAAAGTCCTTCATCAGGAATGAGGGGATACTGATGATATTGTCTGGAACATTGTGTGTAAGGTATGATTCTGTGAGTGTGACTATGTCAAGGTGTTGCTTGACTAGTCTGTGCGACAGCCCTCCCAATTTTGGCACCAATCCCCAGATGTTGGAAAGGAGGATTTTCTACAGTTGACAGGGCAGAGTTTGCTAAAGTTGTTTCTGGTGCTTGGGTTGTTGCCATCTAGTTTGTTTCCTTTTTTGAAATATCTTAATCGATTGATACAACTGGGCCATTTCCAAGTGCAGTTAAGAGTCAATCACATTGCAGTAGGTCTAGAGTCATATGTTGACTAGACAAAGCCAAGATGGCAGATTTTCTTCCCTAAACAGCATTAGTGAATCTGATGGGTTTTTATGACAGCTAATGGTTTCATGACCATTGTTAGATTTTTAATTCCAGCTCGGAGTGATTTTTCTCATGCAACCATCTGTTCCTCAGCTCATTAATTATGTCAGCAGGCTCTTCTCAAGGAATCACATGACAGGAGAGGTGGGTTGGCATGGTACCAAGTTTAAAGTCCAGCTTTAAATTCTCCTTAAACTATCAATCTAAAGCGATGTTGGGAAGATTACTAATGTAAGACAAATTGGCTAATTTTAACTTGGATTCCAATTGATGAATGCCACAAAGAATGGACACCATGCAACTGCCAAGTGGTGAGGACAGCATTTCAATAATAATCCAATGGAGAATCATTAACATAGAAGCAATAATATAGTTCTGCTTGTGACAATGTGCTTCCCCTTCTGCTGTAATCTAACACGATAAAAATAATCATCCACTCTCCCCACACATTGAACATATTAATCATGTAGAGCTGGTGGAACACTAGGAGATATGAGATTCAACAAGCAAACCAGCGACAAGTCTAATTGTTAAGGGGATAGGGCCTAGACACAAGAATCTTTTGCCATTGTTTTCTAAACCCCTCTCTCACAACTCAAAGAACCACATCATCAGGAATAACTTTGGCTCAAACATCAATCATGCATCACCCTAGTGTAATATTACTGTGTAATCTCTAACCAGGTCTGACTGTCATTGTATTTACCTGAAAATATAGTCCTATAAAACGTGTACCAGAGCATAAACTCTGTATAGTATATTATCCTAAGAGCACTTAAGCATCTTATAGGTGATTTTTAAAAGAAATCCTAAATTTGGCATTTCTTGCAGCAATTAGCAGGTGTTATTCTCATTATTTTGCAACTATAATGTCCAACTTTCTAAGGATCCCATTGTATTATGTGCAAAATACCACTAATTCGTTATCGCAGCAACAGTTCACAGAAGACCAACAATGGTTTTCTGGCATCTGTGATAACAAGGAAGGAAAAATTCCAAGTGAGTCACAAAACTAGTTTTTTAAAAATCATGGTTTTTACAAAGGAAATGGGTTTGTCTAAGTTTTAGCAGTTTTCCTTTTTCTAATAGATAGCTGTAAGTAATGGTTTTTGATTTCTTCGTTCAAAGCATTGCATTCCTTTGATCTGTTATTTCAATGAACTGCAACTGACAAAGAAGACACTGAACCTAGACAAGGCTTCAGTGTACCCAAGTTCCTGAAACACTGGGAGTCATAATCTGTAATAATGAATTCTTGGTACATGGTCCTGCAGCCACCCACACTGGTTTGTGGGGTCACCAAGTCACCCGTAATATCTCAAACTTTTCTTGGTGATTTTTGTATGTTGAAAGTTAAAGTAGATCAAGCCTTTTTAAGAAAATCTAATTAGAATAAAATGACTGCATTAAAGAATAAATGCTGCACATTAAGGTTGCTGAAGAAATGAAAAGCAAATTACTGAACTATGAGCAGCATCACAAGTTACATTGTTGGTGACACATGGTTCAAACTCCTATCAATGCTTCTATAAGATCAATCCTGGTGAAGTATAGGATGTCTACCACCCACTACTCAGAACTATACTTCAGCAGACTGGCTCCCATTTACAAAACACTCAGTTGTTTCTTTCCTGGTTTACAAAAATATACAACTCTACAATGGCTTAGAATTTCCTGATGTTTCCGTCCAATCTAGGAATAACATTGACAAAATCAAGTGAAACATGCAGAATGTTGATCGTACGTGAGTTACAAGCTTTTGTATACTAAATCTCTTCAATATTTTCTGATTTTCTATTGATCCATCTGCCAAAATAAGGCCCTACACCCTATTTTACACAGCTTTTCATGCAAAATTCCTACACTAGTCATTGCTTTGTACCTGCTTTCAAATTATGACTAGATTTTCAGCACAGCAGGAAATAAAATGGCCCTTTTTGGTGTTATGATTTCTTGACCTTTCAGTTATCCTCACTGATCCTACTCTCTACCTTCTCTGAATGTACATTGTCCCAGTGAAATTGTAACAGCTATTGTACAGTACCTTTAACCACTGCTCTGCCTGATCCTTGCTTTGAAGACCCAATACTATGACATCTGAATTTACTGGTGTGATCTTCAGTGTATGTTCCTTCTTTTTCACTTGCTTCTCTTTATAGATAACCGTGCTGCCAATCAGACTCACGTCCAGTTGAGGATTCTGGTCCTTTGAGCTCTTGTAGCACTGCCAGGAGGAGAGAAAAACCCCACAATCAATATTGATCATTACAAAAGCTTTAAATTTTCACTTGCTATAATTTAATATAGGGGAAGAGGGTGAGACTTAACAGAGCATAAAGAGTGATCCAAACTGAAATGTATAGGATAGTAAATGGAATCTGAAATGAAGATCATATTGAAATCATACTGCATTTGTATAGAAATAGCCAGTGTTGGAATTGCTGGTGTTATCTGATTATGGTAACAATCATAGAATCATAGAAAGAAACATAGAATCCCTACAGTGTGGAAACAGGCCATTTGGCCCAACAAGTCCACACTGACCCTCCTAAAAGTAACCCACCTAGACCCATTCCCCTACCCTATATTTACCCCTGACTAATGTACCTAACCTACACTTCCCTGAACACTCTGGGAAATTTAGTATGGCTAATTTACCTAATCTGCACTTCTTTGGATTGTGGGAGGAAACCGGAGCACCCAGAGGAAACCCATGCAGACACGGGGAGAATGTGCAAACTTCACACAGACAGTCACCTGAGATTGGAATCAACCTGGGTCCCTGGTGCTGTGAGGCAGCAGTGCTAACCATCGAGCTATCGTACTGCCGCATACCAGCTTCTATTTGACAATAAGTGCTTGGTACATGGAACATTTGGAAGTAAGAACACAACATAGGCTGGAATTTACTGTTGGTGATTTTAATGTCAGAAAAGCTGCTTTACCAGCATGTAGGTTATTTCTCAAATCCCATCTTGCACAAACAGATTGTTAACCTAATTAACATGGTCCTTACAGGAAGTTCTGGCTGGGAACAACAGGGAGTCACCACTTTGATCTCATCTGACAGGAGCTTTCCACTGGTTGTCAACCCAGGATTCAGGGTCAGGAACTCTTTTCCCTGCTCACCAGAGAAAGAGGCTTGAACCAATAGTTCTCCATCCCAGAGGCAGCAATAGTATCACTGAGCAATAAATCACTTAAAACAAACAAATCAATGCTTGCATTCAAATAGTGGACAGAAAATGCCACAGAAATTAATACCAACAACAGTTACTTCTGGCTGTTGGTCATAAAGGCTATTAATCCATTAGATTAATGGATCCCAACTTTGTTAATATGGTATCTATTCTGAATGTTTGGAAATTTTATCTTCCACTCTCTGGTCTGGAAAACATGAACTTGTGTTTTATAAAATGTTCTTACTCCAAGATAATTTATTTATCTCCCCAATGTGAAAAATGCTGCCATTCTAATAAACTACTGATATACAAATATTAAATATGAGAAAGACTTGTGCCATTATTTGGGATTTCATTGATTTTTGCGGTCTTCCTTGGGAAGGTTGATTTTTAAAAATATTTTGAAGAGTCAACAACAAAACTTTGCCACTTTCATCCAGGCAGCTAATTTACCAGAAGCTTGCAGTCTTTTATGACACAAAGTTGTTTGGCCCATTGGCCCAGCCACTTCTTTCGCCAGAGGAAAGCACAAATTCTAGCATCTTTCATCAATTCAATGGAGGCCTCTGGAGATGGCCACTGATGAGTCATGGATTTCCCCTTGGTGTTCTCATCCTCATCATAGGATTCATAAGAGCTACTGACAGCATCAACTTCATCTGTAGTGAACAAAGCATTGAAGTTTTAACAGTCATTATCACATAATCATATTTTAGTGCAATACTGTACTTTTTTTCAAACTGTGCAAGAGTAGACTACCTGAATTGTATGCTCATTCAAACAAACTTATCAAATAATTCCCTTTCTACTTCCCACGAAAAGCATTACCAATAAACAGCACTCTGCAAAAATAATGCACGTCAGTTTAAGATTCTATTTAGTACTACTTTCAGCCTATAAGCGAAACCTATTTCACAATCTTTCCTTGTTCTTTAATTTTCTGAGGGGATCAGCCACAGTTTAGTCGGCAGAACTCTCACCTCCAAGTTAAAAAGCCCCAAGTTCAGGAGTTGAGTTGAAAAATCATCGCTGAGGAATTCTGCAGTGTTTGGAGGTACTGTCTTTTGGATGAGACTTAAAAGATCCCAGATTCTATTGCAAAGAACAGCAGGGCATTTTTTCCCCAATTCTTGATCAAATGTATTGTTCAACCAAATTCTGAGAAAAAAAATCACCTGATTATTCTCTCTTGCTGTTTATGGGTATTTTTCTGGGTGCAAACAATGCTGTATTTCTTATGTTATAACACTTCAGTAGTTTCCTATAGGACAGTACTTCAAAGGATATCATTAACTATAAAGTGCTTTGAGACATCTGGTATTCATGAAAAATGTGATCTAAATGCAAGGCTTCTTTCCTTTGAACTCATCAAGAGCAAAGTAATTCTGCTGAACCAGTCCTAACAGCCTATCCTTCCTATTTCTTAACTATGGAGGATTTAAAAGATATTCATTTCTTATAAGCTAAAAATAATATGAATTTTGCTGAAAAGAAGCATTTATTGAAAACTTTCATCTCAACTCATCACGATGATTTGCAAGATTACCAATGTAAAGGGGCACAACATTTTGCTTTGTTATTTCCTCTACATTGTTATTTCCTAAGAGAAAGTGAGGACTACAGATGCTGGAGATCAGAGTCGAGAGTGTGATGCTGGAAAAGCACAGCAAGTCAGGCAGCATCCGAAGACAGGAGAATCGATGTTTCAGGCATAAGTCCTTCATCAAGAACCCTGATGAGTGGAAGATTCAGAGTTCAACAAAATGTGTATCTTTCCAACAATGCTCAAGTCCTGCACTAAACTAGCAAAGCAACCTAGTAAAACCAATGTTCTTGACAGGAAAGATGGAATTACTGATTTGAAATGGTATTCAGTCATATACAAATAGGATAGCTGAGCACAAAAGGGGAGAACATATATCACCATATGCTTAGTTACACCCATCTAGGATCTCTTCCATTGACTTTGCCAAGATTTTGTCTGATATTGGAATGGTCTTAGACACTTAGCTCTAAGCAGTTAGTTGGTTTTGCTTGAGGGGGTGGCCAGTTGCACCCAGGAGCTAATTTAAAGCAAAAACAAATTACTCTTTTGGGGGTCCAGTCCACAATCATGACCAGGAAACTCGACGTTGCACCCTTTTCTGCTACTTTATACCTGGTCTGAGCAATTCTATCCCTGGCCTGACACTGTGCTGGGGGCAATGCAAACCCCTGCATTAGACATTCTGACTCTTTATGCCATAGACACGGTAAGAGGTGAGGGCATTATCAGTTTCTTGCAAAGGCAGCTGCAATCCTGTCATTATGTATCCCACATCCAAGCCTAACTTACAGATCTTTTAATCCACTTCTACCCAAGGGCTGGGAGTGCGGTGAAAGGGCCAAAATATTCTTTCAAATTCTGCTGAAAATTTCTGAATTTCAGATGAGAAGGAAGCACTATCTCCATTGTTCTTAAAAATGCAACAAGCTTATGCAAAAACATTCATCAATATATTGTAAAAAAAATCTATTAAATAAACTTTTTGGATGTATTGAGGCATTTCTATGGCAGGTGGAACTTTAATTCAAACATTCTGACTCAGAGGTAGGGACAATACCATTGCATTATAAGGCCCCCTCAATTTTATAAGCCTCCCTCAATTTATTTTCAAACTACAACATTTTCTGAAAGCTAATTGTTACATGTAAACAAACATTTCCCCGTGAAATAGTCTTATTTAGATACATATATATTCCAGTGTCTGGTGTGAAGTTTATAATATCATGGCATACCATTATTGACGGTGTCATATGGTTCAGCTTCCTCATAGTGGCCTTCAATAGCATCTGGTCTGGACAAAGGAAATGGCTCTCTGTCTGGTATCTGCAGATGAAACAAAACAAATCCTAAATATCGGAGTCTTGTGATCTTAGATATCCCATTCTTCTTTATGTGCATATTGTCAGTTAGCTCAGTTGACTGGGTGGCTGTAATGAAGAGTAATGCCAACAGTGTGGGTTCAATTCCCACATAGGCTGAGGTTGCCATGAAGGACTCTCCTTCTCAACTTTGACCCTTACCTGAGGTGTGGTGACCCTCAGGTTAAAATACCAATGATTGTCTCTTGCTCATGAGAGAGTGGGACTATGATGACTTTTTGTCTTGTATATTGTACAGTCTATGCTGTCTGATTCTAGCTCCATAAATGCACAGCAGAAAAAGAGAAAAAAATCCTGAAAAATTGAAAATGCTAACTATCTACGACAGGACAGCCAATGGAAAAGACAATTTACAATGTGCTGAGGTAAAAGAGACTGCTTTACTGCCACTTGGCTGTGCTGTACGAATTATTTATGTTGTGTGATGAAATCTAATTCCTTCAGGGTACATTCAGTCCCAAAATGTCACTAATGTTCAATTTCAACCATGAATAAGGGAGGGATCAGTTGCAAGCTTTTCAATAGATGGTTCAAGACAGTTATGGGTTCATTGAAGAGTAATTCAAAGGATACAGGAGATGAGGCTGTCATATGAAAGCAAACCCAGAAAGTGCTGGAGAAACTCAGCATGTCTGGTATAGAGAGAAACAGAGTTAACATTTCCAGTTCTGTAAAACTCTTCTGGAGAACTAAAAGGGCTGGAAAATGTGTTTTTGATACTTTTGACAGAGGCAAAGAAGGGGCAAAGGGAACAGCTGGTGTACAGGCCAGTGCAAAGACAAGGGAGTTGTTAATTGTGGTGAAAGAGAAATAGAGAAGTGAAATGGATGCAAATTAAAGTGATAAAGGGAAAATAAATAAGTTACCTCAACTGTGAGCAAAGTAAACAAGATAAGGCTGTGGGGCGGGGGTGTGGGGGTGCAGTGGACAGAATGCAAGGGAAATGGTGGACATATGATCAGGCTTTCTAGTACACAGTAACTCAATATAGATTCCTCAAGAAAATGAGATGTTGTTCCCTGAGATTGCGTTGTGCTTTGTTGGAGCATTGCAGTAGGCCCAGGGCAGAAATGGTAGCATAAGAACAAGGGAATTTATTGAAATGGCAAGCAACCTGAAGATCAGGGTGATTCCCCTGGACATAGCAGAGGCGATCCACAATGTGGTTCCTCAGTCTGCCTTTGGTCTCATTGATGTAACGGAGACCACATTGTGAGCAGCTCAGGGAAAAACATACCATTTTCCACCTCAGCACCTGACAGCCTTTATGTTATTTTCAGTGAGATTGCCAGTTAGTTGAAGAGGCAGACAGAGATAGAGAATCCATGCTAAGAGGTACTATTGTTGACTGTGCTGCTAAATGACATTGGTTTTGTGTGGCAAGGGCTCAGGAAAGTCCAACAACGATTGAAAGCTCTGATAAGTGAGCACTCAGGAAAGGTCTGGGAGCTTTGGGAGTTCAGAAGCATCTATACACCACTAATAGTTCAATGCAGCTGAGAGTGGGGAGGTGGAGGGGGTGCTGAAATGCTAACAATCTTTGCTGGATGCAACTGAATGAATGAGAGCTTCGAATAATTCAGGACTAGTGCTGGCTTGGTGAAGTCATGGAAAACTGCAGTTATGCCTGTGAGGGAGCATAGTTTCTGGAGTAAACACAGGGAAGACAGGTGATTGACCAGAACAGGAGTCACCAATGATGGAGTGGCTCTTTAAGGAGTTTCAAGGCCAGATCAGCAAAGGTGAATAATTGTGACCCTTTGCGAAGTATTAAGTGATTTAATGACTCACCTTGGCATTAACATCTGGGGAGAATTGCTGAGAAATCTGTGGGATTGGTTTTGATCGTGCTTGCTATTTGATGTGCTCTGTGGGGTGCTTAATCGCGGTCTATTACCCATATTTACCACATGTTAATTCTGTGTGTTAGAAATAATTGCTTATGTTGCAAATTGTAACACTGTTCTAAAGTTGTATTGTAACATCCATTGTTCTTTACTCAAAACTGTGGAATGTTGTGTAATTATTCTCTTAGCAAGGCCATTGGATCTTACACTTTATCATAGCTTAAAAATAAAGGTTGCTGGGTCCAAGCCAGATCATAAAGTAAATATGACTGTCTGATCTAGGATGGTAGCAGTTGGAAAACCTCAATATTTTCTAAAATTACATCAGAATTTTCTCTCCAACAGAACTGTCAAGTTGTTACCTCAAACTGTGTGCTCTGTAAGGGGAACAATACATTTTGAGTAGTCACAAATCAATCTGAACACAACAGACTGTGCAAAGATTAGGGTAATACAGTGAAACATCACCTCCCCAAAATCACTTTTTCCAGTACAATAACCACCAGCTTCGCTATCCTTTAATGCTAATCAGCAACATGCTTAATGTACAGATGTGCTGCCTGAAGGCCTGTTTTTTCAAATTGATTATTTCAATAGCTGCTTGTAAATTTGGCACAGATTCCATGTACCTTAGTTAAATTGAAACTCTCACTTTAATTTGTGCGGGTGAGTATACCACTGGCCATTGGGACGAGCAGCTGTTACAGTCAGCAGTGGAAATATTTCCTTCCTCTTAGCTATGCCAAGAAAGGCAGAACATTGACGCTTTAAAAGGAGCAGATGGTTAAAATGAGGACAAGGGGAAATGACCAGAACTGTCAGGATAGTATGTCTTGCAATGGTTTGAGTTCATCATTAATATTGCAAATATCCTGTAGTTTTGACAAATCTTCTACTTAGTAATATCTTATTGCCCCTTAGTATGGGTCAAACTATTGTCAGCGTTCCATTAATTTTTATAGCGATTGTTTTTAATTAACATACAGGTAGACAAGAAGCAGCAGACTGACAGACATCAGACCTGACATGCAGTATGAGTCACCAACCTTGTTGTCAATTATTAAAAAATGCAGCTAAATTCACATCAATAACAATGCCGCATTATCTTGTTAAATCTCTGTAGCTATTGGAAACCTAAAGATTCAAACTTCTCGGGGGTCACAGATTTCTAATGGAAAACATTCTTGGTGGTGTTTCAAGTGCAGAAAACTCTACTGCATGGTTACTTATAACCATTTTCCAAACTTACTAATAGATAATGCCTTCACGAGTATTCAAACCTTACTTTCAGTAATAAATCCTCAATTGAATACAGCAAGTTGCCTGCTGACATTTAGATTCATAGACACTTCGAGCACATGAGGCCATTTGGTCAATTGAGTCAATGTCAGTAAACAAAATTTTGATTGCACAACAGGTAGTGCCATTTTTCAGCTTTTGGCTACAGCCTGGAGACTATGGAAATTCAAGTGATTGTTTAAATATTACTTCAATGTTACCAGAGACCCTGACTCAACAACCATTTGAGGCGCTGAGTTCCAAACTTCCAGCAACCTCTGAGTGAAAAAGGTTCTCAACTCACCTCTTAGCCTTCGACCTCTTACCTGAAATCTGTGGCCCTTGGTTATTGTGTCTTTCTTTCCACCCTATCAATGCCCCTCATAATCTTACAGACTTCTATCAACCTTCACTGCTCCTAGGAAAACAATCTAATGTATCATGGCTCAGTCCGCCAGCCCAGGCAGCATCCTGGTAAATCTCCTCTGCACCCTCTCTACTGCAATCACATCCTACTATAATGCAGTGACTAGAACTGCATACAACACTTAAGTTATGGTCTAACCAGCATTGTATACAGCTCTAGCAGAACCACTCTACTCATCTATTCTATGCCTTGGCTTTAAGAACTTTTGTGGTCTAGTGGTAGTGTCCCTGCCTCTGAGCCATGTTCAAGACCCACCTGCTTCAGGGTGTGGAATAACGTCTCTGAACATGTTAGTTCAAAAATATCAAATAAAGGCGAGTATTCCATATGCCTTCTGAACCACCTTATCTACCTACCCTGCCATCCTCAGGAATGTACACACCAAGAACTCCTCTGATCATCACTCAGTGTCATCCGTTGCTTTATTAGTCATCGCCAAGTGACATGTTTCCAGGTGCAATTCTATTTGCCACTGCCCTGCCCACCTAAGCAGTCCACCAAGAAAGCTGATACAGCTAAAAACAAGCCAAGCAATCTCAGTGGTTTATTTTCTTCTTCTTAGCCATCACTAGCTGTTTGTTGGCTGCCAAGCTTTTCACTGGCAACTGCTTCAAATTGCTGATTGTTGGTTTTCTCCACTGTGGTTCCCTGCACATTTATTATGACTTTCCACGTCTGTTGATTTTTCATGAATATGGAATTGCAGCCTGTCCACGAAGTCTACGTCGTGCATTTTGTAAATAAATAAGTCTGATGGCACCTTTTGTTCACCGACGACATCTACAGGAGGAGCAAAGGACTGCCTGATGCCAAACTGTTCTGTCATCCTTTTTCACAAAGGACAATGAAATGCCCTTGGCATTAGACAAGAGAACCTGCTGCTGAAACAACACATGCACTGAAGAGGAGCTGACAAAACAGCGGAAATTATCACTGCTTTTAGCTGAAATGTTCTACATTATTTTATTTTGTCACCATACAATGCCCCCCCCCCCATATGGAAACTTAATCCAGATGCTGACCCTGAGATGGTGAGTGTAGTCTGAGGCTGATGAGGGCCATGGATTCTTCATTGGGCACAGAAGAGAATTCCACAAGGACTTCACACAGAATGCAAAATTAAAAAATACTTCATTTGGTGTCTTCTGGCCACTTTGCTGTTTCCTATCACTGGCAGTTCGAGTGACGGGCAAACCTCCTGAGAAGTACAGGGTAATATGAGAGGAGGTTCATCAGTGGTCACCACTACCCTGTCTTTGATGGGGAACATGGCTAAGACCTGGGGCTCGGGAGATAAGAAAGGAGATGAAGTTTTAAAGAAAAATGAGGTCAGGAAATGGGAAAGTGCAGGCCCATATGGAGGTAACAGGGAGTTCAATGAGAAAAGATGCGTGAAGATTTGGGATGGTGTGGGGTGGGGTGGGGCATTGGAAATAGAAAATGGCTGTCACCACAACTGGAGTGGGTGGAGTAAGTAGTTTCTTCTGCTGAGGGAGCAAAATCTACTTGTGAGGGATATGAGACCCTCAGGGGACAAGTGCAATTATCAGGCACAGAACACAATACAGGCGAAAGGCTGTCTGTAATCAGAGAGAATTGCACGTGAACCTTATTAAGTCATAGAGATGTACAGCATGGAAACATACTCTTCGGTCCAACACATCCATGCTGACCACATATCCCAAATAAATGTAGTCCCATTTGCCAGCATTTGGACCAGATCCCTCTAAACCCATCCGATTCATATATCAGATGCCTTTTAAATGTTGTAATTGTACCAGCCTCCATCAAGTCCTCTGGAAGCTCATTCCATACAGGGATCTTTGCATGAAAAAGTTGCCCCTTAGGTCCATTTTAAATCTTTTCTCTCAAACCTATGTAACCTATGCGCTCTAGTTCTGGACTCCCCATCCCCAGGGAAAAAACTTTGTCTTCTTACTCTATCCATGCCTCTCATGATTTTATAAACCTTCATAAGGTCACCCCTCAGCCTCCTATGCTCTAGGGAAAACAGCCCCAGCCTATTCAGCCTCTCCCTAAAGCTCAGACTGTAAAATCTGGCAACATCCTTATAAATCTTTTCTGAACCCTTTCACGTTTCATGACATTCTTTCTATAGCAGGGAGACCAGAATTGCATGCAATATTCTGAAAGTGGCCTCATCAGTTGTAACATGATCTCCCAACTCCTATACTCAATGCACTGACCAATAAAGACAAGCAGACCAAACATCTCCTTCACTATCCTGTCTACCTGTGACTCCACATGCAAGGAACTATGAACCTCCACTCCAAGATCTCTTCGTTCAGCAATACTCTCCAGGACCTTGCCATTAAGTGTATAAGTCCTGCCCTGATTTGTCTTTCCAAAATGCAGCACCTCACATTTACCTAAATTAAATTCCATCAGGCTCACTGGTCTATAGTTCCCTGGCTTTTCCTTACCACCTTTCTTCAATAGTGGCACCATGTTAGCCAACCTCCAGTCTTCTGGCACCTCACCTGTGGCTATCAATGATACAAATATCTCAGTAAGGAGCCCAGCAATCACTTCCCTAGCTTCCCACAGAGTTCTAGGGTACACCTGATCAGGTCCCAAGAATTTATCCATCTTTATCTATTTTAAGATGTTCAGTATTCTTCTCTGTAATATGGACATTTTTCAAGATATCACTATTTATTCTCTATCTTCCATATCCTTCTCCACAGTAAACACTGATGCAAAGTACTTGTTTATTATCTCCCCTATCTCCTGCGATTCCACAAATAGGCAGCCTTGCTGACCTTTAAGTGCCCTATTCTCTTCCTAGTTACCATTTTGTCCGTAATGTATTTGTAGAATAATTTTGGATTCTCCTTAACCCTATTTGTCAAAGTTATCTCATTACCCCTTTTTGCTCTCCTGATTTCCCTCTTAAGTATACTCCTATTGCCTTTATACTCTTCAAGGGATTCACTCAATCTCTGCTGTCTATACCTGACATATGCTTCCTTCTTATTCTTGATCAAAACCTCAATTTCTCTAGTCATCCAGTATTCCCTACACCTACCAGGCAAAAGTGAGGACTGCAAATGTTGGAGATTAGAGTTGAGAGTGGTGCTGTAAAAGCACAGCAAGTCAGGCAGCATGCGAGGACTACCTAACAGGAACATACTGTATCTGGACTCTCATCCTGAAACCGACTACATTAAATATAACGCCTGGCCACAAACAATCCTGTCCACATCATTGATCTTTCCTAATTAACCAAAGGGCTGATTCCTATGACATTTTGCTTAAGGATCATCTTTATCAAGTTTCATATAGGGCTTCCCTCTGGACCAGATACAATTGACTGAATAACCTACATCTGCAACTCCATCTTGTGGTCTAGATCTTATGACCACTCATCAGGCCTAGCAAATTTTCTTGCACTATGATTCCAATCATGTCTCATTAACTACAGATTGGCCTTGATGGTGCCCTTATCTGATGCTAGCCCAAGTCTAGCACTCGCCACACTGGAAGAACTCGCCACTGCCAAGTTATCCCAGAATAAACTGTCATCCCTGGCATTGGCACCACTTTTGAAAGAATGCTGAGCACCTGGACAAGTGAGAGCAATCTGGAGCTACCTGCTCCTTAGATCATCCTGAGGGGGAGGGAGATAGAATGCCTTGTAGCATTCTCCAGATACAGTGCTACATAATCCCCACAAGTAGAGCAAGCAAAGAGGTGATGTGCTGCATACCGAAGAGCTAGGAGGGCAACAGTAGTCTTCCAAGGAGGAGGAGGATAAGGGCATTGAACAAGAGGATCATCGCCCTCATTGTGATCCAGCATTGGGTGCAACAAGCCAGATCGGACTTAATTGATACCCCTTTCCAATAAATGTGAGCTAGGGGAAGTCATAACCTGTTTACTGTAAACTTATTGTTGCTTGAAAAACAAGCTGTTCTTGTTTGGTTCCAGAAGCAAATGCAGTTTTTCTGTTTGTTCTATCTTCATTGTTCCTGTTGTTTAAGAAAAATGAACTTTAACAACTGTTTGAAGATATTCCAACTCCCACACTCAGCAGTGACAAGATGTCATGCTACACTGGGTATTACAGAAAGAGGAGTGGTGATAAGGACAGATAATCTCTGTAGCTTCATTCTTGTAGCTGCAGTTGCAATGACTGCCAGCCTGAGAGGTGATGATTTATCATATGAAAATATTTGTGAATGCGATATTCTGTTTCTAATGAAGTGTCACCCCCACCACCTTTGTGTCCTTAGAAGCATTTGTTTTTCAATTCCCTCCCACTACAGTGTATTATGAAGGATTATTCTTGGCTGGCAGCATTTGACCCTGGTGCCAGCTGAGGTTTATGCATGGTGCTAGCAGCAAGAATTTTGGAAGGTCCTGGCAGCAGCAAGCGCTTTCATTACTGGTCAATACGAGACAGAGGGTGAGAGTGGCATCATAGAGGTGTGGTGGACATCCACTAAGGTGAGCAGTGGAGAACTGTGTGCGATAACTCACTAGAGCTGACAAAGGAAAACCATCATTAAAGTCCCTGAAATCATCACTAAACTGGATTTTGGGAAAGGTCAGCCCTACATTGAAAATTATGATCATAATGATTAAAAGCTCATTCTTTTAATTTATTGGTCTTCATTAAAAATGACAACATTTCAAAGCAGATTGTGAACATAACATTTTTGGCATTTGATCTCGGACTTCCCTTGCAATTTGGAGCATTTGAATATGTTTCGCATTAACTAATCTCTTTGCAAACGATATTCTGCAAAATTTAAATACACTGTGTTCTACAAAGGAATGGGAATAAACAACATATCATCAAAAACCTTAATTTATCACCCACTGAGAGCAGGAACAGCTATAACATGTCAACTGGGTGCAAATAAGTTGACACAAAAGTAGTTTCTTCAAATATAAGCCTCATTTGTGATCACATGGATGCAATTAACTGCCTTAATAAGTGTCTGGTTTGTGGTTTCTGAAGTCATATCCTAATATAGCTTGTTATCCAAAAACATGTGCTTTGAAGCCTATATGCACACGTCCTCAAAAGCTAACATTTTTGTAGCTACTTTTCCAGAAACGACCATTTTTTATTTGTGCCTGAGCAACAAGGATGGTAGTCTTGTGATACAAATAATGGGCCAGTCTGACACACATAGGACTGCTCCAGACCAGTCTCCTGGATGTTAAATTCCTTTATAATTGTTTGTGAAGAAATTGCTTATTCCACCATCTTAAAACATGAATGCAACTTCTTAATTCCAGGCCCTCGTCTATTAGCTGCTTTTTTCTCTGATCAAATAGAAGTCTATCACATTACATTGAAAAACCGGCAGGAAAGGTTGGCAAAGACATAGAACGCAGCGAGGGTGAAAATGGAATCATTGGAATCGAATCAGCACTATTGGCAGACTCATGTCAGAATCGGTTTATACAGTCTAGCTTGGCTGTTTGGGTCAAGAGGTAACCCATAGCTTTCAGTCTGAGGTCACATACAAGTCGTTGTTACAACCAGGTGAGAAGGGGTGATCAGGTATCTCTCTCTCTCTCTCTCAGTCGGTCACTGCAAATTTTAAAATTTGCTTTGAGCAGATGGCTATCGCAGTTCAATTAAAATTAGTTGACCAGATCAAGAATGAGGAGAAAGTGAGGTCTGCAGATGCTGGAGATCAGAGATGGAAATGTGTTGCTGGAAAAGCGCAGCAGGTCAGGCAGCATCTAGGGAACAGGAGAATCGACGTTTCGGGCATTAGCCTGTTTCCTGAAGAAGGGCTAATGCCCGAAACGTCGATTCTCCTGTTCCCTAGATGCTGCCTGACCTGCTGCGCTTTTCCAGCAACACAGATCAAGAATGAGGGAAAGCCAATTCTAACGTGAGAGTGTAGAGTTTTATTACTTCCTCAGTCTGAGAAAAATAAGAAAAACATGCATCAAACAAATACACACAAACAGAGGTAGCTTATGAAGAAGGTGGGGAAGGGGTGTTTGTATAGACAGTAAGGTCAAAGCAAATGTAGTTAAAGTCGTTAGACATCTTGAATTGCAAGATTAAATCCTTGGTCCCAACTGTTAAACTTTTGTTCAAGAATGGCAAAGCTGCAGTAATATTTTTCAGTAAATGATGGTTTTCCACGTGGCTTATTCACCAGTGCTGTTGCTTACACTGAGAGTCTTCTCCCCTTCTATAGCCCTCACCCATCTCCAGTACTCTTCCTCCACTGGGACCCCTCTCTCTAGCCTCTTACCCTCTCTTGATCTTTTCATTCAGAACTGTTAGTGTAACATCAGCCACTTTAACTTCTCCACACCCCTCACCCACTTTAACATGTCTGTCTCTGAACTTGCTGCATTCATTCACACAGGTCTCACCTTGATTTTGCTATCGAACCTGCTGACAAAGGTGGCATTGTTGTCATTTGGCATACTGACCTCTACGTTACAGATGCTGAGCACCACCACTTCAATCTCCTCAGAAATCATGAACCCCCATCACTGAACATCAAACCTTTCTTTCCAGGACTATCACTGACCTCACCTCCTCTGGAGATGCTCCCACCACAGCTTCCCTTGTCTTAACCCCAAATTCCAAACAGGCTACTTCCACCTTCTTCTCAAATCCTCAAAAGCTACATCTCCAGCATTTTAGCATGCTCCTGCCCAATTAAGTTTATTCCATAGTATCACAGAATCTCTAGACTGGCCAGAGATTGTGTCCTCTGGTCCTAGAATCTCCCAGGATTGAAAACAATCTCTCCGCATCACAGCTCCTAAGAATCCTATAAGTTTCAATAAGGTCTTATCTCATTCTTCTAAATTTTAATGAGTACAAGTCCAATCTACTCAAACCCTCCTCATAAGAAAATCTCTCCTTACCGAGAATCAACCAAGTTACCATTCTCTGAACTGCTGCTAATGCCAGTATATCTTTCGTAGATAAGGGATCAAAACTGTTCATGGTATTTTAACTGTGTTTTGAGTGATGTCTTGTACAATTTTAGAAGATATTTCTATTTTTCTTCTCCATTCCCTTCGAAATAAAGGACATCATTCCATTTGCTTTCCCTATTACCTACTGAGCCTGGATATTAATATTTTGTGATTTGTGTACAGACTTCCAAATTTATCTCTCTCAATTTAAATAATATTCAGCACTTCTGCCAAAGTGCATAAACTCACATTTTCCCACATTACGTTTTATCTGCCAAATATTTGCCCAATCATTAATTTGTTTATATCTCTCTATAGACTCTGTGTCATCCTCAGCATTTATGTTCCTGCACATTTTTGTGTCATCTGCAAACTTGGCTATAGGAAGTTCACTTTTCTCATCCAAATCAATAATATACATTTTTTAATAACTGTGGCCCAGCACTGATCCCTGCACACTCTTTTAGTTACAGATTGCCATCCTGAAAATACCATTGGCTCTTATCTTATTTAGTAGCCTTATAATGTGATACTGTATCAAATGCCTTTTGGGAATCGAAATACATTATATCTACCAGTTTCCCTTTATCTATCCTGCTTGTTACCTCCTCAAAGAATTCTAATAAATTTGTCAGGCATGATTACCCTCTCAGAAAGACATGCTGACTCTGGTTGATCACATTGTAGGTTTCTAAATGTTACAGCATTTCTCAATGACAGATGATAGGATGACTGGCCTACAATTACCTGTTTAGTATTTCCCTTCCTTTTTGAACACTGACAAATTTCCAATCCTCTGGGGTGCTTCCAGAACCTCAGGATTCGTGGTTGTTTACAACCAGTGCATCTACTACTTCTGCATTAACTTCCTTTGATATCATATGATGCAATCCATCAGGTTCAGGGAAATTACAAGCCTTTACTCTCCAATACTCACAGCTATCTCAACTACACTTCCTCACATCCTGATTCCTCTGAGGACTCCATTCCATTCTCCCACTCTCTCCGTCTCTGTTGTATCTGTTCTAATGAACTTAACTTCTGAGGGTGTTGTCTTTCCTTCTTCCTTTTTCCTTATCCAATACATTGTTTTTTTTTCCAATACAGTGTAGGCTAGGTAAGGAGAGCAGCTTTTCTCCCCTGAAGGACGTTAGTGAACCAAATGGGTTTTAAATGACATTTGGTCCATCATTACTTGTCTAACATTCCAGAATGTAGAAGTTCCAGCATGTGGGAGGGTACGGGGAGTGTATTAGATTAGTCAAACCTTGCGTTAACAAAGGAATGGATGAGGGTTTCAGCACCATATGACCTGAGATGGGGGCAGTGTTTAAGCACTGACAAGGATGTGGCAACTGATATTAGTAGCGATGGTGGGAATGTGTTGTTGGAGCTTACCTATGGGTAAGATATGAGACTAAATGTCATGAACAGTTTGACTCAGCCTCAGACAGATTTCAGGCAGAGGGATGAGTTAGTAACTAGGGAATTGGGACAAAAATAATGGCTTCCATCTTCAAAATATTTGACTGAGGAAACTTTCTGCTCAAGTAATGCTGCATAAGCGATCTGATAACCCAGCCAGGTTGAAGGAGTTGAAAGAGACAGTAGAAAGGCCATACAGTTATATAATACAGAAGAGACCCTTTGACCCATCAAATCTGCACTGACAAATTACCCCAACTGCACTGATCCCACTTTCCAGTACTAGGCTCATCTGCTTGACAGTGATGACACATCGAGTGCTCATCACATAACGTTAGGTATCATTAAGGTACGTGCAGAAATTCACTTGTGTTTTCAAAGAATGTCACGGAGCAGCAGTATGTAGCTGAGAAATAGGAAGAGGTCAAGTACAGATCTTTGGGGGTGGCAGAGGTGATATTGTGGGAGGAAGAAGAGAAGCCATTACACCTGAGACTTTACACATGGCATGGTTTAATCAAGGGAGGTCATGCCCGGCAAAGCTGTTAGAATTCTTTGAGGAGGTAATGAGCAGGTTAGACCAAGGAGAGCCAATAGTTGTTATCTACCTGGACTTCTAAAATGCCTTTGACAAGGTGCCATTCAGGAGGCTGCTGAGTAAGATAAGGGCCTATGGTGTTAGCGTCCATGTACTAGCATGAATAGAAGCTTGGCTGTCTGGCAGGAGGCAGACATTGGGGATAAAATGGTCCTTCTCAAGATGGTAGCCTGTGACCAGTGGTGTTCCGCACCTGTGACCAGTGGTGTTCCGCAAGGGTCAGTATTGGGACCACAACATTTCACTTTATACATTAATGATCTAGATGAAGCAACTGAGGGCAATCTGGCTAAGTTTGCAGATGATACAGAGATACGTACAGAAACACATAGCTTTGAGGAGGTGGGGAGGTTTTAGACAGGTTAGGAGAGTGGGCAAAGAAAAGGCAGATAGAGTACAACATGGGAAAATGTGAGATCGTGCACTTTGGTAAGAAGAATAGAGGCATGGACTATTTTCTAAATAGGGAGAAAGTTCAGAAATCTGAAGTTCAAAGGGACTTGGGAGTTCTAGTCTAGGATTTGTTAAGTTAATCTTGCAGGTTGAGCCAACTGTAAGGAAAGCAAATACAATGTTGACATTTACTTCAACAGGACTAGAACATAAAAGCAGGCATGTACTTCTGAGGCTTTATAAGCCCCTGGTCAGACCACATTTAAAGTACTGAGAGCAATTATGGGTCCCATACCTCAGGAAGGATGTACTGGCCCTGGAGTGGATTCAGAGGAGGTTTATGAGAATGGTCCCAGGAATGAAAGGTTCAACATATGAGAAACGTTTAAGAATTCTGGGTCTCAATGGAGTTTAGAAGGATGAAGGGGGAAATAATTAAAATTTATAGAATACTGAATTCCCTGGACAGAGTAGACATTGGGAAGATGTTTCTATTGGTAGGAGAGGCTAGGACCTGAGGGCACAGCCTTAGAGCACAGAAGGCTGCGGAGGCCAGCTCATTGAGTATATTTAAGACAGAGATAGATAAGTTCAAGGGGATCAAGGGTTACAGGGAGAAACTGGGAGAATAGGGTTGAGAAACTTATCAGCCATGATTGAATAGCGGAGCAGATTTGATTGTCTGAATGGTCTAATTTCTGCTCCTATGTCTTATGGATTTATGATTACTCTGTTGGTTAAACAAATTGCTATTGAACACAATGAGATAAATTGCTAGCAATGCTATTCCCAGTCCAGTCTTACACATTGGGAGTGGAGGTCAGTGATAGAAGAGAACATTGTCTTGGCTCCTTATTTTTCAGTAATGGTCACGATATTCTTGTCATACTAAATGAGTAATTTATGTACAAAAATGTTAAATATTTTGAGCTATAACAAATCCAGCTTACACACATTAGAATTCTGCTGAGATTTCAAGAAATGTAACGTTCTTTACAAATCCTGGCAAATTCTTTACAAATCTTGAATCAGGGAGCCCAGGTGTTGGGTTCGGTGGAGTCAGGTTGGGTGCGGAGTGGTGAGGCTGTTAGATCTGGCAGCTTACATAGAAATACTGAGCAAAAAGAACATGTTTTTTGTCAGCATTTAACAAAAGCTTATCTAGCTATGCAGAAGATATAGGAATTTGTTTAATGACTTACATTGTTGTAACAGGAAGATCCCCGAAAGAGTCATATATCTAAATAATCTGCCCAGTATGCCATTTGATACTGGCAAGTATGGGAATCACAGTCTTATCTGTCCACTTTTCAAGTCTATATCTATATTTACTTTTAACTTTCTCAATTGCATTCTAAAGTTTCTTTATTTTTGCTTTGTCTCTTAGCATTTTCTGTCTTTTTGTTGTTCGCAAATCATACAGAGAACCTAATTATCAATGCAATTTAGCTCCATAATTAGATTAGATTAATTCCTTACAGTGTAGAAACAGGCCCTTCAGCCCAACAAGTCCACACCAATCTCCGAAGAGTAACCCACTCAGACCCATTTCCCTCTGACTAATGAACCTAACACTATGGGCAATTTAGAATGGCCAATTCACCTGCCCTGCACATCTTTGGATTGTGGGAGGAAACCAGACCACCGGGTGGAAACCCACGCAGACACAGGGAGAATGTGCAAACTCCACACAGACAGTCGCCCAAGGCTGGAATCGAACCTGGATCCTTGGCGCTGTGAGGCAGCAGTGCTAACCACTGAGCATTTTGTGGAAAGTTGTATCCTCACAAAGTATCCATGCAGTTTTACTATGCCCAAGATTTGTTACCATGCCAAAAATCTAAGAATTAAGAAAATTAAAAATAGCTACAATCTTCAATGGCCTCCTCAAGTGCGGAAATGTACCACAAGGCAATTTTTTTGGTTGGAACCTAGGTTGGCAGGCATGCATATTGACGTCACACTAAAAATCTGTAGACAATTATTGACCATAGATGTAAGTGTGAAAAATAAAGCAAATTTCTAATAATATATTGAAAAATCTCATTTGTATTTAACTACTTCATGTAACAATGAATTGGTTAGCTTGTTGGTCAGATGACAATAATGTGCTGTAGAATAAGCCAACAGTGCGGGCTCATTTCCTTTGCAAGTTGAAGGAGTTCATGGAGGTCAGCTCTTTACTTTACCTACACGTGTGGAGTGGTTACCCTCAAACTATATCTAACCAATTGTCTCTCTTGCAGGGAGACAGAGAGAGATGTCTATGGGCCACTACGGATTATGGCTTATGAAACAAAAAGAAGTTTACTCCTTGGTTCATAAATGGCAAGAGGCTCTGATGAGTAATCCTAATGAACTTCCTTTCCTAATATTATTTTTGAAATTAATGGGCTCAAGGCAATTAGCTGCACTGTCCAGGGAGACAGACAGAAACTGAGAAACAGAGACAGAGTGAAAGCACACCAGGGTGCAACCCCAAAGGGTTACCAGCTCAGGGAGAGAAGACTGCAGTGTGAGCAGGATAAAATGACACAGGTGCAGCGAGTAAGCAATATTGAAAAATCAACGAACAATTAACACAGGATAAGAAGCCCAGAATGACAGGGGTAAGAGAAAGTGAAAGGTAGAGGCAATAGGGAAATTAGGGTCAAGTTGAGAGAGGTGGACTTCTACTATCACTATAAGGACCTGGTCCAGAAATTTTGATCAGCATCAGAATCTGGCGGGGTTGGGGTTCTTGAATCAGGAAGCCCAGGTGTTGGGTTCGGTGGAGTCAGGTTGGGTGTGGAGTGGTGAGGCCGTTAGATTTGGGGTGGCAGGGTTCAGGGATATCCAGCTGAGGGGAGAGGTTAATGCTGAGTTAGTGTGCTTAACTTAATAAGTATCCTGGAGTTGGGGCAGATGTTAATCCTTTAACATTTCCTGTATAATTGGTAAGCTTAAGTGCACCAGAAACCGCAAAAATCTCTCACTCTAGGGGACATTTTCAGAAGGCTTCGAACTCAGGGCAATTGCCCCAGGAGATTTCAATTTCTGGGAGGTCAGCTGCATCAGGGTTTCCTCATAGTCCTGACTCACAACTCAAAGCTATTACAATTCCAATGCACTCCAAATTTCTCACCACTGGAATTTTAGTTGTCAGACTATCAGTGTAGAAGGGATACCTGTACACAGGATGAGTTGTGACTGGGTCTGTAATAACTGTAGGGCACTGTTAGTTGATTGACTGAAGACTTGAAAATCGCCACTGGCCTGAAAACAGGACATTGCCTGCAAGTACCTGCCAGGCTCCAGCCTCAAAGCAGAGCCCATTCACTTTCAGGAAGGTTCTGGAAGTGCCATCATCATTTGGCCCATTCACGGATTTAGTTACTGACCTGCCACTGCTGGAGTGGTAGTTGCTGCTGTGTTAACCTGACTTCCAGTAAAATCACTCAGAGGTGGGAAGGTATTGGATAGCAGTGAACTTTATTCCCAGTCCCACCTCCTGACTCAGACCTGCAGGACTGGGAAAAGTTATTCCCATTTGTTATTCCATGTATGGAAGACAAAGCTGCAAATATTGTTTAAATTCTGGAGAATGACATTTTTAGATGTTGATTAGCCACATATGCAGCCTTTAGCTAATGCCAAGATTCGGTTGGTCTTCCCCTCCACAGTTGTCCTCACCCTGGGTGGGTAGTGGAAATGGCCCAGAACAGGAACGTTGAACAGACTGGCGGCATAGTGATGGGTGGCAATGTTGGTGCACATTTTATACCCATCAGAAACCTCCCAAGTACAGATAAGTTTGAAATTGTCATTAACCAAATGGAAGATAAATTCTACGTTACCACACAAGACAACATTTATATATTAATATCACATTTATACTGAAATAGCTTCAATTTTCTTGACTAAGATTTCAATGGAACAAAGATGGAAATAGATTTCCTTGTAACCGATTGTATTTTTCAAACACTCAGATTTAACTCATTCCTTGGGTGAGGAAGAACATCTGGAATAAATACTTAGTTTCAAAGCAGGAGAGCAGAGCTACCTGTACTTGTGCAGTCTACAGATAAACAAACTAACCATACAAATGGAGGCTGCATAATTTTAAAATGCTTACCCTTCTTTTCAAATTCTTCTATAGATTTTCTGGACTCCGACTCCATAATCTCTGCCAGCCCCACAACCTTCCAAGATAGTTACATTCCTCAATCCTGGCCTCCTTTGCACATTCAATTTGTTTGCTGTATAACTGGTGGTCAACCCTTCATGTACTAAGGCTTCATGCAGTATAACCATCCTAAACCTTTTGCTTCTCCATGTCTTCTTCCTCCTTAAAAATACTCCTAAAAACTTACAAGAAACGAGTAAGTTCATTGACACTAATATCTTCTTATGTGGTTTGGTGTTGACTGTTATTTGATACTTCTCCTGTGATATGTTTTGAGATGTATCACTGAGTTAAAGGTACTAGGCAAACTAAATTGGTCTTGCTGTTGTTGTTACCCTTGTAGGAATTTATTTTAAAGTAATTAAAATTCTTGGGACTTTGATTCTTTTCCTTCCATTATCTGAGCTTTCCCTTTATTTCATCATAAGAATTAAATGCAATTTAAATGGTTCATCTGAGTCTTCCCCACTCTCTGGTCGTGTATTGTGACTAATGAATTGCTTTCGACCACTTACTTCTAGTTTTACTGTGCTTGTATCCTGAAATTATTTTAAGTCACAGTTCAGAATTTTCTACTGCCTTTTCCAATCTCGTGTTTTGCTGCTGATCCATTAATGTCAACAAGTACAAGATTGGGCTGTGGATTAGAAAATAAACTCTCAGTCACAAACTCTGGGTCTCATCTGAAGCACTGACTTTTCAATGCAACTGTGCAGCCCACAAGAATCCACTAACTTAGTTCTTATTTTATAACATTTAATAAGACATTAGTGTTTAAACAAAAATGACTTGCAACAATTGTTCACAAATATGTACAAATTAATTTTGGAAAGGCTAGTAGCACTAAAATGATCAAGCTGATCATTAAACCTTTCTATCTCTATTGCACTTTTCTTTTGTCAATGTATATATTTTCTGAAAGTTATTGAACCCTTAAATAAACATTAGGAACATATTTGAAGAAACTATCATAATGTGTAGAGAAGTGTAACAAATAATGTCAAACAAAGGAGGCTTGCTACTCAACTGAAACTATGGTGAGTCACTTAGAATTGCATCATATTTTTTCCTTGCTGGCTGTGGCATTTTAGTTTTTAAGATGTGTTGTGTTTCCATTGCAAAAATAGCACATCTGTGCAAATGTAATGTTTTCTAAAATTGTTAAAACTAATGCCAGGTTTCTCACTGAGTCCTCTCTTGATAGCTCACTGGGTGCAAAAAAGAAGAGTCCATCCATATCCAGTTCTCTAGCGCCAGCAGCTTACATCTTTATTCCTTGAATTTCCAGAAAAATGGCATTGTAATTTCGACATTCTTTATTACTAGCCTTTTCCCTTTCCAACTCTCATTTTTCTTTTCTCCTTTTCTTTACTCTTCCTTGTTAAGACCTGTTCAAGCACTATACAGGAAAGAATACTTTTATACAGTAAATCACAATTTCAGCATGTGCCAAAGTATTTCCAGTCTCTGCATGATCAACAACATTGTAGTGTAGGAAAGGCAATCACTAATTTGAGCGCAACAGTTAAATAAATAACCAGATTAACCACTTTAGGTACTGGTTGAGGGTTCAATGCATGTAAGGACACCAGGAGAATATGCCTGCTCTTTTACAAATAGAGTCATGGTTTTTTTGTCTTCGTCTGATATGGCAGGTGATGGCGAAAGTGAGGACTGCAGATACAGTCAAGATTAGAGTGGTGCTGGAAAAGCACAGCAGGTCAGGTAGCATCCAAGGAGCAGGAAAATCGATGTTTCTGGCAGGAGCCCTTCATCAGGAAATGCCTCAGGTAATGGCAGGTGATGCCTCAGTGTAGCAACTCATCTGAACATTGGCACTTCTGCTAGGGCAGCACCCTTTTAGTACTGCAGTGAGATGCCAGCCTAGACTGTGTGCTCAAATCTACGAAGTGGGATTTGGACCTGTTGCCTTCATATAAAAGAGTGAGCATGTCTCCATTCAGCTGATTAACAATGTTTTGTGGATAAATTTAATTAAGGAAAATATGCCAGATTATCTGGTAAACTCAAAGGCAAATCCCCTCAATTTGTGAACATTAAAATCCCACAAACAGGACCCAAACTAAATTACTGTTGTGAAATAGGCAATGAGTGGAGGAAGATAATCAACTTTTGTACACCACAGATCATCCTGCTGAATCTTCAAATCCTCCTTGACAAAGACAGTATTATGTACCGCACCTCTATGTAACAAAGGTTAAAATTTGCAGAACATTCATGGTTCTCAAGTTCAGGAATAATATTCAGTACAAATATTACATACCAGTCAGTTGAATCAAGGTAAATCACAAACTAAGCATTCCAAAAGACTGAACTTAAGAACGACATTGCCTGCAGAAGGTAAGTGAATTAGACACACAAAGATTTTCTCTGATGAAGGATAAATATGTAAAAGGGGCACATTTCTGAGATTTGTATGCAAGATGCTGCGAATCTTATAAAATTGGGTGGGTCAGGTTGCATTTATGGCCAGTATCTTTCACTTAAATTAACCAGACAAGTCCCTTTACAAACTTAGAGGACTACTCCACTTGATTTTCTAATATTGTCGGTGTACCAAAGTTCAGATTCTTGTATGCATCAAACCACTGCGACCATCTAAGGTGGTTAATCTGGTCATTTATTTAACTGTTGTGCTCAAATCGGTGATTGCCTTTCCTACACTACAATGTTGACGATGATGGAAAAGTACCTCATGACTGGAAATACTTTGGGACATTCTGAATTTGTGATTGACTCTAAATAAGTGCAAATTTTATTTCCTCCATAGTGCTTGAAAATGTTAGCAAGGAAAACTCAAGAAAAGGAAACAAAGAAAATTGTGAGTTGGAAAGGAAAATGGCCAGGAATAAGGAATGTCTAAATTTCAATGTGAATTCTGTGAAAATTCAAGGAATAAAAAGTTAAGCTGCTGGCAATTTGGGAATTGGAGATGGATGAACCACAATCTTTAACAGAACTCTTGCATGTGGAAAATCCCTTTGTATATAGCCAAAAGAAATCAAATATAGAAAACCTTGGGAATATGCCACACAGCTGAACGGAAACAATACTTGACAAACATTCTGCAATGGATAGAAATAAGAACATAAGCACCACAAAAAGCAGGACAACCCAACCTGCCCCATCAGGCTACTCTTGATCACCAACAGAGTGATGAAAAGCATAGTCATCAGTGCAATCCACAGCACTTACTCACTAATAACTGGCTCTGGTTGGTTTTGCTCAGTTGGCTTGATGGTTGGTTTGCGAAGCATGCCAACAGCATGGGTTCAATGCCCATCATTGTCGAGGTTACCATGAAAGACTCTCTTTCTCAATCTCTCCCCTCGCCTGAGATATGGTGGCCCTCAGGTTAAATCGCTACCAGTTGTCTCTCTCTCTCTAGTGAGAGAGAATGCTCTGGTTTGGTAAGACTACGGTGATACAACAACAATGACCTACTCACTGACTCACAGTTTGTGTTCTGCCAGAGCCATTCAGCCCCTGACCTCATTACTGCCTTGGTCTAAACATAGACAAAGATGAATTGACATGCAAGGTGAAGATTACTACACTTGATATTAGGGCAGCATTTGACCAAATGTGACATTACGGAGCCTTAGCAAAAATGGAGTCAACAGGAATCAGGGGAAAACTCTCTGCTGGTTGGAGTCATAATGAGCACAAAGGAAAATAATTCTAATCATTAATCATTGATTATCCCAATCCTAAAATATCACTATAAGCGTTCCTCAGGGTACTGTCCTAGCCTAATATCTCCAGCTGTTTCATCAATGACTTTCTTTCCATTATAAGGTTAAAGGTGGCAATGTTCACTGATAATTGAGCAACGTTCACCGTTTGTCACTTGTACGTTACTGAAGCAACCTGTGTCCACATGCATCCAGGTTCAGGCTGATAGTGAGTAACATTCAATGAACAATTACATCAAGAGAAAATCTAACCATTGCCCTTAGTCTGAACTACCATTGTTGTTTCCCTGGTATTAACACCATGGGGGTTTATGATTGACCAGAAACTGAACTGGGCTAGCCTCTTGAATACTGTGGCCACAGACAGGTTAGAATTTGGGAATTCTGCAGTGAGTAACTCACCTCCTAACTCCCCAAAGCTCATCAGGAGTGTGATGAAGTATTCCCCACTTGTCTGGAAGTGTAGTTCCAAGAACAATCAAGAGGATCAACTCCATCCAGAGAATTACAAACAAGTAAGCCTAACATCTGTGGTGGGGAAATCATTGGAACCTATAATCAAGGACAGGATAACTGAATACCTTGAATATGAATAGTTAATCAGGGAGAGCCAGAATGGATTCATGGAAGATAGGTCATGCCTGACAGACTTTATTGAATTTTTTGAAGAGGTGACTATGGCTGTGGAGTGTGTGTCGGTGTTTACAGGGAATTCCAGAAAACATTTGATAAAGTCCCACATATGAGACTGTTAACTAATGTAAAAGCCCACAGAATTACCATCAAGGCCAGGGAAATTGGTTCAGTGGCAGGACCCAAAACGTAAGTATAATGGGTCGGTAGTCAAATGGCAGGATGTGACCCGTGATGTCCTAAAAGGATTTGTGTTAGGGCCTCAATTAATCACATTATTTATTAACAACTTGGATAATTGCATGGAAAGTCATATATTAAAAAAATTGCTGCAGACACAAAGTTAGGCAGCATTATAGACTGTGTAGTTGATGGCATTAAACTATGAAGGAATACTGATAGGCTAATTGAATGGACAAAACTGTAGCAGATGGAGTTCAATGTTACCTATTTTGGAGTGAGAAAGGATAGATCAGGATTATTTCCAGATTGTATGAAGTTAAATACAGTGGATGTCCAAACAGACTTGAGGGCTCAGGTGCATGAGTCTTTAAAATATCACAGGCAGGTGCGGAAAATAATCAAGAAAGCTAATGAATGCTGCCCTGTATATCCAAAGGACTGGAGTTCAAGTATGTAGACATTAAGCACCAGTTATACAAAACCTTGTTTCGACCTCATTTGGAGTTCAGAGAGGGGCTCTGATCACCAAACTTTAGGAAGGGAGTACAACACAGGTTTACAGGAATGACACTTGGACTTCACAGATTAAGTTATGAGGTGAGATTGCACAAGTTAGGCCTGTTTTCTCTTGAAGGTAGAAGGTTAAGGTACAATCTACTCAAAGTCTTTGATATTAACAGGAATAGACAGGGTAGATAAAGATAAATTATTTTCAGTGGTTGTGGATTCTAAGCCTCGGGTCATAGTCTGAGAATTAGGCTAGACCATTCAGGAGAGATGTTGGAAGCATTTTTACACACAAAGGATGGTTGATGTATGAAACTATCTTTCACAAACTGCTGTAGATGTAGGATCAGTAGTTAATTTTATTAGTTAATTTAATCTGAGATAGATGAATGTTTGTCAAGCAAAGATATTAAGGCATATGGGCCAAAGGCAGGTATATGACATTAGGTCACAGATCAACCATGATGTTATTGAACGGTACAGCAGGTTTGAGGGACTCAATGGCCTACTCCTGTTCTCATGTTTCTACAAAGCAGTCCACTTGACTGGCATCCCATTTCTCCCTTTCAACATTCACTCCCAATACCAATAGACAGTGCTCTCAGTGTGTACTATTTATAAGATGCACTGCATGGAGACTCATTCAACATGACCTTCCTAGTCCGTGAGTTCTATTACCTAGAAGCACAAGGGAGCAGATACATGGGAACATGGTTACCTGTTAGTTCCCCTCCAAGCATTTCACCATCCTGACTTGGAAATATATTACCAGTCCTTTGGTGTTGCTGGGTCAAAGAGCTGAGCTTCCTACCTAACAGCATTGTGGGTGTACAATATCAAATGTACTGCAGCTCACCACCATTTTCTCAAGAGCTGTTAGGAAAAGGAAATAAATGCTGACCCAGCCAGAGATATCCACATGCCATGAATGAATATTTTTTAAAAAAGGTCTCAGTGAGTGAATGACCTAACAACATGGTACAGAAGTGACCTTGATAGCTTATGGGGTGATGACATAACAAAGGCTACTGTGGCATGTTGTTGAATGGTATATTTGGCAATGCCACCATTGTCAGATTGAAAACAAATCGCACCATATGGTGCTTATAGAAACTTCATAAACCAATAGCTTTGCAAAACTGTTTTGTTCATTGTTTCAGCTGATTTATTTTAGCAGTCAGCATGAGGATTATTTAACAAATCAATTCAAAACATTTTTCTCTGGTGTAGGTGCACACTTTGGGCTGAATTCTATAATTCTTTAGCTCAGGGTCAGTTCAATTGAGTTTCATGTAGTCTCTCTTTGCAAGGCCTAGTGGGTTCTCTCAACATATCTTACCAAACTCGCATCACTGGGACATTCCCTGTCCTGACGGTGCCTCTCTTGCTCAATTTAGCCTCATTCCAACACACACCATACCCAGAACAACTTGCCACTGCCATGATATTTCAGAATTCACCACCATCCCTGGCACTGACATCATCTTTAAAAGGCCGTTATGCACTCAGTTAATCCCTGTCAATCCTTGCTATGCAATTCCTAACATTTGGGTCTGGCATAGCAGAGAACAAAGAGAGGAGGTCACGACAACAAGCCAGATTGAGCTGAGGTAGCCACCTGGGTTACAGCAGTGCCAGATACCTGGAGTAATAGCCAGCACTGTAGGATGAAGATCAATAACTTTCTCTGCTCTAACAATGTAAGGTGCCACCACAGTCTCTCCAATACATCACACTCACTCTACCTCCGCCATTACATCCACCTCCAAGAAGGCTCCTGTTCTACCACCCTCACTATTGTCTGCAACATCTTCCCTTACTCACTGCTGCCCACCCCACCCTGACACCACTGGCCTTGAAATTTCTCCATGCTCCCTACTCACTCAGTCTGGACACCACCCGAACTTCACCAAAAACAATAGCCACTTCACCCATCTTCATCTCCCTTAATTCCTGCCTCTCATTCCAGGAGGAAAACAGCTCACATTAGGGCAGAAAGAGTCAAGGTGGGTGATGGGCTGCCCATCATTCAGCTCCTCTCCTTTTATGAGGTCAGGATCCTGACTCAGACCACCCTGGAGTAGCTGACTGACTGTGTACAAGCCCTTGAACATTAATCAGAGGCTGCCCTTGACTTATTGGGCCAAGAGCCTTAGACTGAAAGCTATTGCCCTTAATGTGACTGAGGACTGTTGACAACCATAATATGCTTCTTGGCTTTGTGCCCACAATAAATGGCAGTACTCAGAGACTGACTGAGGGAAGGCCAGGCTCAGAGTAAATGAGTGCTAAGAGAGTAAACAAACAGATTGGAGTTCTCGTTGGATGCTGCCTGAATTGCTGTGCTCTTCCAGCACCACTGATCCAGATTGGAGTTACAGCCTGGTCCAGTCCATGAGGAGGGTGTCAGTCCCTGAGCACACAGTGTCTTTGCTGCAGCAATATAATGAGAGTTACCAGAGCAGCCCAAGGCACAGCAAAGAAATGCAGACATATCCTGTAAGTGGATTAGAGGTTATCATGGGGGCTGTTACAGTTTGGACCATATTGAGTGCTAATGCCTACAAACGGGGGCATGGAGGGGCTCATGTGGCGTTAACTACTGAGTGTGCCCTGAGAAGTTGGTGCAAAGTGGATGTCCTTTAGAGCAAGCGGTGAGTTGAACTTGAAAGATACCTGCTCTGACTCCCATGGCAAAAAATTCTCAGCATCTAATTTGCTTGCAGCAGACAGTAAGATAGAAAGTTGTGCATTAATGAGCCAAGATGTGCAGTGAATAATATTGTTAACAAGCAACAATCTCCTTTCATTGGCAACTTGCTGCTGAGAATCTCACACTGACATCCAGGACTTACATGAAAGTTGCAGTGAGTTGTCAAGGCAGGTTTCTTTCTCAGGTCTCCCAATGTCAAGGCAGGTCTTGCTGGATCTTTCACACAATCCCTGCCACATTTCTCACCATATTCTACATCTTTCAGGTCTCATTCTGAAATTATTTCTCTTGCAAGAGAATTGGCAATATTTCTTTGTACTTCAGAGGTTTTAAGCTCCTCATATTGCATACCAAAAAACAAAGTATAACATATATTATACTTTGTTAACCAAATAATTTAAAATGTAACCTTATTACACGTTATACAATTATAAATGATAATACCTGCTGTCTACGAAGAGATGCTACTGCCCTGCCAAGAACCATTGTTTCCAAATGAATCTTGGAAGCATATTTTAAAACTTTTTAAGTATCTTGTTTCCATATTATGGGATACATCTGATAGGTTTTAAATTTAGTCCTTTCTTGAACTGGTTGAAAGTTGCTATGTTGTTAATAGTGACTTCAACAGTCCACTTCTGAATCTTCCCACTGTAATGATGTAGAACAAAATGGTTTATGGTTTATGTTACTGTGAAAATGTTTGACACGGCTGACATTAATCCATTTCTGAAGTAATTGCCCACATTCTGGAATAACTTTGTGTAACCAAGTGGCACTAAATTGC
>NC_057731.1:36289318-36291032 GCF_004010195.1 Chiloscyllium plagiosum
GTGATCAATCAAGGCAGTCCTTCCATCTCAGGGAGCAGACGATGGGGCGGTGGACAGTGCACCACAACTATATTTGAAACAACTAAGCTGTATGCTGGAACTCAGGAGGTAAAGTGGTGAGGTGAGTAGCAAATCAAAGAGTTGGGTGGGAACTTGAGAAGGGAAAAGGCTGACAAAAAGGGCAAAGAAGAAAGGAATTTGTAGATTTGGAAGACCATCTGTGTCTGCAACTCATTCAGGGAGAGCTACCTATGTTGTCTTCTAATCTTATCCCAACCAATAAGTATTAAATTCTGAAAGATAATTCATACTTGCAATCAATGTACATTTAAAGTACGGCATACTACTATTGCTGATGGCATTATTTAATTTTCAAATATGTCCATGTCTATTTGTCCATTGCTCGAGAGACATTATAGTTATACCGAAATATACTAAAAATAACTTGCGATTTAATAAAGCAACCCATCAAGTGCTTCAAGTTGTGTGGACACTTCATGGTTTGAAATAATGCAATCATTGAATACTTGGGTTTGATGCTTGAAGCCTGTAATTAGAGTATTATCTCAAGTTGTATTTTTTTAATACATTACATTGACTTCTGAGGATCTAATGTACCTTTACCTTGCTCTCCGCAGCTCTGCATGCTTCTGCATCCAAAACATCTTCCCTCCCTGGTTATGGAAGAAATGGGCTACATAGGGTAAGGCAAGACTATACATATCACACTCTGTAAGTGGCAAGTGACGTCAGCTGGTATTCCTTTTTACTATTTCATTTCCTCTACCTATAAGACTTTAAGCCCAATTCTGGTACTTCCATACCTGCCAGTTTGGAATTATTTGTGACAAGTTATAAAGTGTGCCAGTCACAATTTATATTTGAAATTAGATGATGATGAAAGAAGGATTGGTGCAATAAAGTTACAGCAAATGCATTTGCAGTGTTTTGTGCACCTATGCCAAATTATTCCTGAAAGTTCTAAGAATGTTGAAAATAAATGACTGCTGTATCAGAACGACCACCCATATAAAAAAAAACATTATGCGTATCCTGTATTGTCCAATGTATGCAAAGGAGTGAACTACTTAATTAATAGAATTTATACTGATGGGATTACTATAATGTTGAAGCTTATGCATTAAAGCCAATGACTTGCTATTTCATTTTTATCACAGTAATTCTTTAACTGCAATGAAACTAGAAGAAATGAATTTGTGTTGCAGTTAATTAACCTACTCTGGGTTTGAAAGCAGCTTAACCCAATGGAATTCTAACAGTAAGGATGCTGTGGGAATTTATACAACAAACTTCCCTATTTTGATATTAATTAGGAGTCTTACTCAGAGGAGCCACAACAATAGTTGAATTTTCCATGCATTCAGGAAAGTCATTGGACTTTTAATTAAATGAATTCAATTAATATCCTTAAGGGGCTCCATCCTGCACACGTCACTATTTACTGCAGCTCAGGGGATTTGACCTTACAAGGGCAGCCCTGTAGCTTTAGCTGTGTGAATATTTATTGGGCATGGGTATTTGGGCTTCCTTTCCATCTAGGAGAAAGTGAGGACTGCAGATGCTGGAGATCAGAGCTGACAAATGTGTTGCTGGAAAAGCGCAGCAGGTCAGGCAGCATCCAAGGAGCAGGAGAATCGACATTTCGGGCATAAGCCCTTCTTCAGGAATGAGGAGGGTGTGCCAAGCAGGCTAA
>NC_057731.1:36291460-36315582 GCF_004010195.1 Chiloscyllium plagiosum
GGAACGCTGATAGGGGAGGGGAGGGAAATATATCCTTGGTGGTGGGGTCTGTTTGGAGGTGGCGGAAATGACGAAGGATGATACGATGTATCTGGAGGTTGGTGGGGTGGTAGGTGAGGACTAATGGGGTTCTGTCCTGGTGGCGATTGGCGGGGCGGGGTTCAAGGGCGGAGGAGCGGGAAGATGCGGTGGAGAGCATCGTCAACCATGTCTGAGGGGAAATTACGGTCTTTGAAGAAGGAGGCCATCTAGGTTGTTCAGTATTGGAATTGGTCCTCCTGGGAGCAGATGCGGTGGAGGCGAAGGAATTGGGAATATGGGATGGTGTTTTTACAGGGGGCAGGGTGGGAGGATGTGTAATCTAGGTAGCTGTGGGAGTCGGTTGGTTTATAGTGAATGTCCGTGATGAGCTCGTACATGAAGCTGGTAAGAGTGTACTTGATATATGTTTGATTTAGCAGCCATCCAAAATAAATTACTGACTCATCAAAGGTTGATTCTGGAGAAAGTGTTTTAGCATGAGCCTGATCTCGAGTAGGAAGTGATCTTCACAACATGTAGTGTAAATGTGCTTGCCTAGTACATTTATTTAACAAGCATCTGCTACTGTTTAGTGCAAAACATTGCAATCTTTCTCTTTCACTGGTTTTGAAATTCTGGCATACATTTATCAGACGCAGCAGGTCTTAACCCAGTTGTAGGTTTTTGAACATTTGTGAGCCATAATCTGACTTCATCAGAGAATATTGACTCATACACCAAGGTCCTCCAGCCTTGTCATTCCTTCCAGTCAGAGTGGGGTTGCGTGTTGCTTGTGCTTTGCTATTAAGTACTCTGTTGAAACTTCCTAATAATGCATGTACATGGTTCATTAGCTGATTGGTCTAGCTAATCCTTCTCCTCTCCCTATTTCCATAGTTCCAGTGTTTCCAATCATGTTCCAAAGTATTTTCACAAAAATACCACACAAGAATGAATGTTGAGATCTCATGCTCCACAATGGTGTCTGTTGCTATCTTTTACTTCCCAATTGCAAATGCAGTCAGTCAAAAGGAATAAAAGGAATTGGTTAAGTCTGACTGCTTTCTCTGCATTCTTTGTATGTCTTTATAGTAAAGCATGATGATGTTGTAATCAAGCTATAATAACTGGCAGAATACAATTATTTGTTAAGACTTTGATTCTGCTTTCCTTTGTCCTGGTAGCCACAATCCACAGATTTCACACAATACGACAGTTACAGTGACGTAGGAGAAGCTGTCAGAGGTAGGTATGCCTTTCAGATGAATATTTCTGCTCAGTTTATACATGTGTTTAAACTTCTCTTCCAGAAAATAGTCCAGGTGTTATAGTTTACCCTTACTCCAAGTATCTGTAGGAATTCTGTTAAATCACACTGAACATAAGTTGCCCACAGTAAGTGGATGAGAGAAAGTGAGGACTGCAGGTGCTGGAGAGTCAGAGTCAATAAGTGTAGTACTGGAAAAAGCACAACAGTCAGGCAGCATCTGACGAGCAGGAGAGTCAGCGTTTTGGGCATAAATTCCTGATGAAGGGCTTATGCCTGAAATGTCAATTCTCCTGCTCCCTGGATATTGCCTGACCTGTTGAGCTTTTCTAGTGCCACACTAAATGGTTGCATTGCTATCCCTATCCCTACTCCTTGTAACCCAGTGATCCTACAGTGCTACTTGGAAGTGGACTTGGTGGAGTGAATAGTCATTTCCTGTTCTATGTTTTATCAACATCCCAGGCAACTCGGTACCAGAATTTAGCATGTGGCATCCATATTTAGTTAAAAAACAACATCTTCCTGTCTTCCCTCCAAACTTTCAAGAAAGTACTTGGCACTGCCCCAGATATCAAAGACCTGCCATTCAACAGCATGTTGTGCCTCACATTGTTCTAATGGAAATCTTATTTCGTTTTCTGAAAGAAATGATTTTTAATTATCATTCCTGCTTCTCACTGACATCAAATACTATGCTTAGACCACAGCTTCTGGATTTTAATTTATGCCCAGCCTATTTTAATAACACTCCCTTTTTAAATTGTGTTGCTAGCAAAGTATAGGGAAGAGTAATCTTTTTAATAGTTAGCATTATATGCTATATTATTGCTGAAGCAAGTGTTAGAGGCTGTAGCTGCATGTCTGAGTTTCCTTTTACTAAAATAGCTTGGCACTGCCACCTAGCAGTTGGAAGCAGAACAGATGGTGGCCACTGTTCAGTGTTGCGGGAAATTGAAATGACAGAATTCTCAGCTAGATCGATGACAAAGGAAAATAAAATCAGTCCGGATTACTCTCCTTGATCTTTATTCAGTGAGTGCTGTTGGAACTTGCACGTTTGTTCAATGTCTGATGAGAACTGGATTGACTGTGATTAACTCATAGCCAAATAGCTCACTAGTACATAGTACCTGGACACACACATCAATAATTGAAAGAGTTCTGTGAAAGTCAGGGTGCTTAATTCATTTCTTTGTTATTTTAATAAAGGTATTAAACTGTTTATTTACAATGGGTTGATATCTGCAGTAAGCAATAATGAGTGAAATTTCATGTGAATTCATTAGCCAATCCTGAGTGAAGACCTCAGTGGCAAAGGAGTCAAAGGTTAACATTGGAAAACTGACGTGACATCAAGCATGGTTAAGGGCCTTATCAGTCAATAAAGACAATTTTATTTTAGAACCAATTATGACCTTAAAAATAAACAAATAAGTCTTAATCTTTCTTACCACACTGCAAATTAATACATTGATATAACTACATGTCTGATCCAATTTTATAATGTAGAAAAACATTTCTCTTGAAGTAGAAGAGATAAGAGTTTTATCAAAATGATTCAGACATAGGCAGGGATAACAGCTGAGTAGAGGTGGAGTACTTCTGTCTGAACCAGATGGCCCATGTGTCAGAACTGCCTTTGAACTTTATGCAATTTAGAATCTTTAGGATTGAATGATTGCCTGGCAGAAGTATGTATTACTAAGCTGGTGTGGCTTCTGTATCTCTGGAGGTTAGTAATGGGCAGTATTAATAGTGATTAGTGTCTACCACCCATCCTACTATAGATGAAGTCACACATAGAGACAAGTAGAACCTGGTTAGCAGAACTGAGTTAGTATAATGGACTCAAAATGCATTGGTATATAAATTTTCAATAATTAAAGAAAACGTAATAACATATACAAAGGTGCTGAGCACCAAAGTAATAGCTTTTCTTTTTTTTCTTTTTCAGAAACGCTGGTATGTTGATGCCATTAAGAAGGTCAAAAAATACATTAAGCGTAAAAAGGAAAAGCTTACTTTTTAAACCATAGTACCTACACTTTTTTGTGCATGCTGAGGAGATGCATAAACTCATGTAATAACTGACTTCAAGTAATCCAGACGCCAGTCAAGAATATTTTGTAGTGATTCTTAGCCTAATTACTTTGAAATAAAATCTAAGAATTTTTATATTCAATAGGACCATTTAGTTATAGATGAGAAGAAGCAATGAATAATGTGTACAGAATGCACTAAGTAGTGTTAACTGTAATGTCAAAATATAGAACTACTTTGACTTTTAAATGTTTTATATGAATAATTGTACACAACGTCTGCTTCAAGGAAACTAGGCCAGGATAAGGATAAAGCTTGAGAATATCATTCCAACTTTTGGTTCTTCCACAAACTGCAAATCCAAATATGCATACAGTTATTCAAGTATATTTAAAAATGCACATCATGAAGGTTTCATTTTATCCTTTAACTTTAGATTTTAGCCCATAATTTTGTTTATATTTTGTTCCTCTTGGAAAATATGCTGAAACAGTAGGTCAACTTCCTCTCCAGTTGACTCCATGTAATATTTCCATATATAGTACTCAAATGAGCTATGGTTTGGAAAGTTAGATTATTTGATTGAGAAATTGGAATCATGCAAATTAAACTCACCAAGCCAATTGAGTTTACCTGAGCATTTCAAAAATAAATCACATTTTGACCCTGAAAGAATTTTATACCTTTGAAGTTAGATTTTCTTTTTGACATTAGCAGAAATCATAATAGAGATTTGGTGGTAAAACCAAAGGTATTTCAATTGCATTGTTCGTACTGCTATTGCAGCGCATTGTAAAATAACTTAAATTCACTATAATGCTGCATTTCAATCATATTAATTCTGATAGTACTTTTAATTCATAAATACAACAAAGCATTAGTTGATCTTGCAACACTGTGCCTGTTGTAAAAGACTGTGGATTGTATAGAATCATTTGTGGGTTAGTTTTTCTTTGAGGAAAAATACTATTATCTATATTTGTTTTACACTTAGAACAAGCTAGCTTACAGCAAATGCATTTTAGTTCTCTGAAGTTTAGTGACTGTCATTGACACACAGTCATTATTTCTCTCTCTACCTTTTACAGCCTACACAGGATGGAACTGTTCAAGGAACAAGGATGGACAGGGGAGTTTCAATGCCTAACATGCTGGAGCCAAAGGCAAGTCTACAAAAATCAGTGAAATTGTACCGATAATTTTTTAAAAAAAGTTTACTGCATATGATAAGAATAACTAAAGTAAGCAAAAAAAAATCAACTGTATTTCCTAAACTAATTGGCGTACTTCCCGATTATCAGTTCTGTTAGGTGTACAAAAGTTTCAAGTTCTTCCTGTGGAGAAAGGGTGTAGTCCCAACAGATAACCTCTCCGAAATCATAGGCAAGATTATAAACTTAAAACTACACGGCCAGTTAGCCCACATCCTCCTATTGTTTCAGTGCATTATTTCACTATTACGCTCGATTTGTGCATCACTTTTAGAAATGATCATTTGTTTTTAATTCCCTTTCGTAAATAGGTTTGCACGGAGAGAAAACCTGTTGAAAATAGACATGTAAAATATATTTGAAAGTAATTAAATAGACAAAACATTTGGTAGAAATGACCCTGATAACTGAGTAAACACTATGCTAATCTCCTATTAATGTAGATCCCAAGTCAAGACTTGCATTTCATTTAAATAAAAACAAAATATGGCAGATGCTAAAATTAAAACAGAAAATATTGGAAACACTCAGCCAGGCATGCTATAGGGAGAGAAATAAAGTTGATGTTTTGAGTTGAATATGAATGAATAAGAATTATACTTGAAACAAAACATTAATTTTATTTCTCTCTTCATGGAGGCCTGCAGACTTGTTGAGTCTTTCCAAAATTTTCTGTTTCCATTTTATTGCAGAATCTCATTAATATACAGCTAACTTTGTCAGCCTCCTATGATTAGGTATGTAGTTGAGAACCTGAGTGGAATTTAACATCTTCCTATGTGTCAAATTTGTAGGTGGGTGCATTTAAACAGGTGTAAGTGTAGAAGGTGGAGTCACTGCTTTCTTCCTAACTCTACCCTGACTAAATCTACAGCAGGAAGGTCCAGGCCCACCTCCAGTTGAGGCCCTAAATGGGGATTTGCCAAGTGAGAAGCCAAGAAGTAAGCCTAGTCAGGATCCTTTGCTCAAAGGCACTTATTGAGGGACTCTGCATTGCAAAGATTGCTTAATGGGAGCAGACTCCCTGACCAGTGACCCACCACATCAAGGCACCTAACTTGTGGCTGGGTGACTCGTGAACTTTGGCCTCTGGTGGGTGCAGTACTGGCAGCAACTACTGCTTTCCCACGAGCACTGTCACCAATAAAGAACTGCTGACTCTGGTTGGCTGTATAAGAGTGTTGATGGGGATTTCACATTGGTGACATGAGTCAAAAAAGAAGGGACTGGTAAAAATACTTGATGTAGTGAGTTCATTGTTAAAACATTAAGAATGCTTTTTTTTTGATAGGACTTCCTTTTTTTTAATGTTCATACATGCGGTATTAGTATTCCTGTCCAGGCCAACATTGCCCATAGTTGCCCTGGAAAAGGTGAGCTGCCTTTTTAAACTGCTGAAGTCCATTTGGTGTTGGTGTTGGTATCCCCACAATGCTGTTTGGGAGTGAGTTGCAGAATTTGACCAGTGACACTGAAGGAATGGCAATATAATTCCAAGTCAGGATGGTGAGTGGTTAGAGGTGAAACTTGCAGATCATTTTGTTCCGATGTATCTGCTGCGATTGTCCTTCTAGATGGTAGCGGTTGTGGGTTTGGAAGATGCTGTCTCAGGATCTGTGGAGAATTTCTACAGTGCTTCTTACAGATGGTGCACACTACTGCTAGTGAGTATTGGTGGTGGAATATGTGAATATTTGGCTATATGATGTCATTCAAGTGGATTACTTTGTCACAGATGATGTCAAGCTTCTTGGGTATAGTTGGAACTGCCCTGATCCAGGCATGTGGACAGTATTCCATCACACTCCTGACTTATGCTTCGTAAATGCTGGGCAGGGTTTGGCGAGTCAGGAGATGGATTACCTACTACAGGATATCTATTCTTTAGCCTGTCTTTATAGCCACTGTATTAGATAGCTAGTACATTTAAGTTTCTGATCAATAGTAACTCCCAGGATGTTGATTCAGTGATGGTTAGGCCATTGAATGTCAAAGGGTGATGGATAGTTAGTTTCTCTTCTGATGGGGATAGTCATTATCTGACATTAGTGTGGCATGAACGTTACTTGCTACTTGTCAGCAAAAGGATATTGTCCAGGTTTTGCTGCATTTGGACATGGTCTGCTTCAGTATCTGAAGTCACCGGTAGTGCTGTGTAGTCTTCGATGAACATCTCCAAAATGACCTTAGGAAGAATGGAAGGTTGTTGATGAAGCAACTGAAGATAGTTGGGGCTAGGACAGTACACTGAGGAACTCCTGCAGTGATATCCTGGAGTGATATCCTGGAGCTAAGATGATTAGCAACAACAGCCATCTTCCTTTGTGCTAGGTACAACTCTAATCAGTGGAGAGTTTTCTCCTTGAATCTCACTGACTCTACTTTTGTTAGGGTTCTTTGATGCCACACTCAGTCAAATGCCCTTGGAGTCAAGGGCAATTACTCTCACCTTTGATATTCAGCTCTGTAATGGGATCGGGAGCTGAGTGGCCCTGGTGGAATCCAAACTGGGCATCAGTGAGCAAGTTTTTATAAGTAAGCCAAAAAGAAGGGTCACTGGATCCAAAACGTTAGCTCTGCTTTCTCTCCACAGATACTGCCAGACCTGCTGAGTTTTTCCAGCAATTTCTGATTTTGTTTATTATCAAGTGCTGCTTGATAACACTGTTAATGATACCTTCCATCACTTTATTGATGATTGAGATCAGACTGATGGGGTGGTCATTGGCCCAGTTGAATTTGTTCTACTTTTTGTGTACAGGACATTAATGTCTGTGTTGTAACTGTACTGGAGAAGCTTGGCCAGTCTTTGGTACTATTGCTGTAATGTTATTGGAGCCCATAGTCTTTGCTATATCCAGTGCCTCTAACTGTTTCATGGTAACACATGGAGTGAAATGAATTGGCAGAAGACTGACAATCTGAGGATATCTAGTGAAGGTCGAGATGGATCATCTACATGACACTTCTAGCTGAAGATAGTTACAAATGCTCCAACCTTATTTTTTACACTGTGTTGGGCTGCCCACTTATCACTTAAGCAATCGTTAGAGAGTAGTTATGATATGAAGTTTGCATAATTGTCATGCTTTGGGACTGTATTTTTAATTGATAGTAAAATGCAGAAATGAAAGGGATCACATTAACTGTTTGAATTCTGCCCAACAACAGCCTTGAGTTGTATGTGATAATACTATGGCTGTAAGAGGTGTATTTTCTTCTTTTTTTCATGAAGAAAGGTTGAAACAGAGGTATCATGCAGTCTGCTCAAAGCCAATAGTGTAAACAGCTGGTGAGGCTTTCAGGTGTTTTTAGAGTTTAGAACAATAGAAGTTGCCTGAATGGGTGGGATCAAGCTCCCGCAGAACCAGAGTTTTTGGATTTAGCTTTCAGCAGTTGCTGGGGTCATGAAGCTGGCTGTAGAACCTTTTATTCCTCTCCAAAAGCTGGGGTTCTCTTCCTGCTGCTAGAATTACATATGAGACAATCTATTTTACTGACATGTTTATGAGATGTTACTAATTGGAACAGTTAATTAGTATATATTATTAATTAGTATATACTATATTAAGCATTTTGGTAGAGTTACAGTTAAGCTGATTCTTTCATTTTATTTTTATTTTGTCTGTAGTTTAACTGTAGTGTAAAGATATAGTGTGTTTCGCTTAAAGGGCAAACATGAGGACTGCAGATGCTGGAAATTAGAGTTTAGATTAGAGTGGTGCTGGGAAAGCACAGCCAGTCAGGCAGCATCTGAGGAGCAGGAAAATCAATGTTTCGGGCAAAAGCCCTTCATCAGGACTGAAGGCAGGGAGCCCTCCAGGGTGGAGAGATAAATGTGTTTTGCTTAAAGTTGAGTAGTTTGACCAATTGAACTGCATCTGGAATGCAACACCTTTAAAATAAGAACATGATAGGGTCTAAACTGTCCTCTTAATATATTTTGAGGGAGTTTGGTCTGGTCCATAACAGGTACAATACAGTTGTTAAAGGAGGATCCTATAACTGTGTTGTTAGTGAATAGACTGTAAATCTCCAAGACACAGGGAGGTGCTAGGAACGTCAGATTTTTAATGACTACACTTGCTAAACTGCATATTTAATTCCAAAATAGAATGGAGTTGTGGGATTCACACAATAACTGATTAGTCTTTCTAACTGGATGCAGATCCCATGTGATTCCTGTTGCCATGGAGGTTGCCTTTTAAGAGTGAAACAGAATAAAGGAAATAATTGTAAACTGAGTTTTCAGGTTATCTTAAAATAGCTATGAATGTAAAAACAGGACAGTCTGCAAGAACATGGGAAACAAAGAGAGATGGCAGCAAGGTGAAGGCAGTTAGTCCTGGCTCTGTTAGTCACCATCCAAAAAGTGGTGGCTGTGCACATTCGGTTTGAAGAGATCAAGTTCATGAGGTACCAATCGAGATTGGGACATTCACCTACTTTGGCTAGAGGGGAGAATCACCAATTTATCCCTCACTGTGAAAGTCAGTTCTGGGATTAGAAGTATCCAGCTGGGAAAGGAAAAGAAAGAAAGCAAGTGCTATGAGGTGGCAGCTTGAAACTTTGACCACAATCATGTCAACTTTGATCTTATCGAATGATAAAGCAAATTCAAGGTTTGGTAAAGTCTATGCCTACTGTTAATTCTTGTAAGCACTCTGGAGATAGGATTTTTTGACGGGCTACCATGTTGGAAATAGAATGAACTTAAAAAGAAAGGTCACCATTTTATACTGGTTTCTGGAGAATGAAGTGTCCTTTTAAGAGACATAGCCTCCAAGGGATATTTTTTGTTATTTTGAAAGTTAAATAGAGACCTTTTCTGTGGTTGAGATTATACATTTCTGAATAGTGTTTAGAATAGTGTTGTTTTAGTTTGTTGGTTCCGACAAAATATTTTAATGGATCATTTCTGTCAGCGTCTGGAAATTTTAATATCTTTCAGAAGTTATTGATTTCTACCAGGATCATATCAAGTCATATTCTATAGATTAGAATGAGAAGCTCTAAAAGGATGCATATTTGAAAAACTTAATGAAGATAAGTAATCAAATTGAATTTCCCTTACCAATATAATTTTTCTTCTATTATGTAGATTTACCCTTACCAAGTACTTGCAGTGACTAACAGGGGACGCAGCAAATTACCAAGAGATGTAGACAGAACAAGACTGGAGGTGAGATCATGGCATGAAGAATTGGGAATGAATGTTGCTGTTTGGGAATTGGAATGGGCACTTGTACCAAATCTAATAAACTGGCTTGTAATGCTCTGATTTTCAAATGTGTGATCACTTGGAGGAAAAAATCTTGTGTCACTAGAGCCTTTTAAGAAAGTGTTTCAGGATGATGTAGTTCATGTGGTTTGATGTCTTCAGTTCAGCACATAGGAGTTTCATTTCAGGGCAAAGCATCAGGTTCAATATTCTGTATCACAAAGATAACAGGATATGAAGGAAACTGTTCTTTTCATCCGACAATGCTTGCACAGAAATCTGCAACACCCACACATAGCATTTTGGTTTCTTTTAAAATAAGGCAGTGGTTTGCTGTTATGATTTGTTCGTTATTTGAAATATATTTTCTGGTATCAATGCTGGCTTTGTTCTGGCACTTGTGATTTAACTGAAAGTAAAATTCTGGATTTAACTTCTGCTCCACCTAATAACTTGTTCTTGCTCACCTGCCTCATTTCCCAACTCTTTATCTCGGTCTACTGACACTGTAGATTAACTGTGAAACTCTGCACAATTTCCTCAGTTCGATGTGTCTAGATGACCAAAACTGAAACATAATATCTGAAGTGCACTTTTACTAGATAAAGTTTTGTTGAAAAAGGGAATAGCATCCAGTTTGTCAGTGACTTGAGAAAATTATGGAATGTGCATATTAACAAAGGACGAAATAAACTAATCATAGATAAATAAATGTAACTTCAGCATGGTTGCAAATAAACTTTAATAACCAAATGTTTTTCCTTTATCATTTACTCTTCTAGCGTCATCTAGCCCCTGATGTTTTTTACCATCTATTTAATATGGCCATCCAGGAGTTTGACAGGCTACCACTTTGGAAGCGGAATGAACTTAAGAAGAAAGCTCACCTCTTTTAGTCAACAAAATGCTTGATGGAAATGGGTGACCGCAGAGGCCAAATAGCAAAGTAATATTTTGTAAGGGAAGCATTATGGAAGTTAGCAAAATCCCAATGCTAATGCAGATGACCAGTGCAAGGTCAGAGAAATTGATAGTCGTATAAAAGTTGCGATAATTTTCACCTGAGAATTCTATTTCAATTACCTTAATAACATTAATGACAGTAATATCATTTCTTGTTAAACAATAACTTTCTCTGACCTTTCTAGAGTTATTATAGATTGGTTATTGTAATGAATTGGATAACAAATTTTCTTTTATAAATAATTTGAATACTGTGCTTTGGAAACATATTTAAATATTTAGCCGTACTACTCTAAGCAACCTGCAGCAACCAGTGTTCTATGCCTTGCACTGTGAAAGCCTGGGTTTGTGGATACAAGTAGTGAGGGTTTTAATTTAGAGTTGGTTTGTACAAAGTTATGCTTTGGATTTTATTGCTTGAAAACTTCTACACTGTGTGCTGTTGTTGAAAAGATGTATGTACAGCTGCTATGCATAATAGTCATGTCAGAGAGAAATATACAAGAAAAAAATGACAAGAGAAATGCTGTTCAGAGTCAGCAGTTCAGGTTCATGGAGAAATGATAAAATGACTTCACATCAGTGTGTCACTTCGTTCATTTGTATTGAAAACAAAACAGGAAATGTTGATATTATTGCCCAGATATTTTGTGTATCACGTTATTACTTGTGTCTGTACTTGCCTTAATGTTATAAATTGTCACTTGCACCGATTCCCTGAGTACCACATCAGTCCTTTATTATTTTGTGCATTGGGACATTGCAAGTGTCATAAAATGACTATTTCATTTGCTTAAGTACTTTGAATAAATGGGCCAGTTTTCATATCATTCCCAGCTGATCTGCAGTTAAGGGCCTAGAAATTATAGCTTGGGGTGTATGTAATTATTCTGCACACTGTTTTAATTGAGGCAGTTACCGTAGCTTACTGTCACTATTGAAATAGTGCAGAATTAATACATTAGTGTTATATTGTATAATTTCAAGACTAATATATTCCCACTTCATAAAAAAAAGTTACATCATCTTTAAAAGTATGATATAGTCTTATAAGGATGCTGCAGTGTGCCTGCCAAAGATCTTATTTGGATTAGACCTGAATGGATAGGCAATTTGGTCCAGTATAGAGAGAACATTATTATATGTATATATGTACAAACTATAGCCTCAGTTCAATAGAAACCAGGCATGTGGAGTTGCTGCCTTAGACTAAGTTTTAACATGTTGAAGAATACAATAGGATAAGTGATACAACAGGTAAGCATCTTATCCTATCTGTGTTCCCACCGGGTGCTTTTTTCCATGTAAATTAGTTTTGCCTCCCTTTCCTGACATGATTCTGAAGTTATTAAGTAATTTCCCTGAAACAATATATTAGAATAATAGATTACAAACAGCCCCTTATAGCATTTCACTCATTGTCTTAGAGGCAATGGTGAGTTTTCAGTCAGTTTATAGAACAACTGAATTATCTTTTGGTTTTTAAATGCTTTCACTGAATATTACAATTAAATATTCAATTATGTAAATCCAACAATTCTCACTGCACCTGAAAATTATATCATCTTGTGTTTGTAAAAGAAAAATGTCTTTAAAAAGCAATTAAAATTAATGAACAGTGGACAATTCACCACATGGCTAACCCCAAACAATATTTTGTTCCTTCAACCAAACATTTCATTTGCATTTTAATTTATCACCAGGTATTCAATTGTAGAATTTGTATGCATTTTCTATATTTTATACATTATGCATTTTATCTAATTTGAAGTCTTGTTCTATTGGTTGCAATGTTTCTCGATACTGTGGGGTATAACTTTGTCTTGAGCAGTAATAGAAATTGGATAACAGCAAATCAACAGCAGGGTTACACTCCACTTGATATTCAGTTCCATGTAGTTTATGGAAAACAGGATTAAGCTAATGGCAAAATAGGGTGCCTAATGTCAGTGCTCATTTAGTATCCCTGCCCAATTTATATCCCAAGGTTTCAAAGGGTGCACGTGAAATCAATATTTAGTGTGTGGGAGACAGTTTTGCAGTAAAGCTTAACCTGCATGTTGTAAATTAGGTGTTAAGCTTTGAACCGACTCCAAAACGAAGGATAGTGAGGCTCACCCCTGCAGGGAGTCTCACTTTGTCACATACCACTATAGGTTGAGCCGATCCTTAAACTTAGGCTATGGCCTACCGGATAGAATTTCGTCTTCTCTGTATTTCTTGGTGCAAATCAGCCATTTATAACTCACTCCCAGCAGTACCCTGCATCTAAAGGGAGAAAAGGAAAGTTGAACTTGTACTTCAGGTGTCTAGAAACAGTCATCAATCCAATATTTATAGATGAAAGTTAGATACCTTTACATAGTTCTTTCCTCAATTGCATAGGATCTTCAGGCAAGCACTCAACTGCTTCCCCTGTCATCAGATGTTATCCACTAAATCCTAAGCAATGCAATTGGGGGATGGATATTTGGTTGCAGAGATCTCTGCCACTATTTCTTCTGCTTTTCTCTTCTTTGCAGGGTACAAAGCGTAGGAAAATAGGCCTCATAATCTGTTGCAGATGAAACACTGAAAACCATATCTGTGTGATTCTGATAATGGGAGTTTGTTAGTGATAAGTGATATGATTCTTATAGTCAACAAGTACTTGCCTGCTTGATATTGTATGGAAACTTACAAGAAGTCATTACATTTAGAGTTTTATCTGGTTCATTTGGATATAGTACAAAGTTTTAAAAATGGACCTAATGCAAGTTGCCTCCAGAATTGTATGTTCAATTCTGCTTTATCCCCTCTGTGCTTTTTAATTGCAACTGCTAGCATTCAGATATCATGAAGTATGTAAGTTTTAAAATAATGATGGAATTTAACATCTGCAGGAAGCGTTCTGATTCAATTGGAAAAGTTAAGTGTAGGAAATGTGGTCAGATTTATAAAAGTTGCTTTTCTTTTAGTCTATCAGTGAATGCCATGAAGCAAGCAAAGTTGTCAGTGTTTTATTTATTGTCTTCGTTCTTTAAATTAGTCATACTAGTATGAATAAAAATGTGAAGAATCATGTTGACATTTTTGGCATAACGTTGGAGTAATACTTTCTGTTTAGAGTCACTGAGGCATGCCGTATGGTTGCTTGGTAATAGTTAATTAACAGCTAATATGTATTGTGCAATATGGAGTAAATATAGAAGTTAAGAATTTACAAGCACCAGACTGAGCATTTTGGTTAAACTGGACTTTGTTAGTTTTCTCATAAGATGTTGTAACTGGCATTTTCACATAATGTTCTGTTTAATATTTAAAACTCCAGTTTTAAAACACTTTCCTAAAACAAGTTAACACGTTACATAAAATTTACAGCAAGGGAAGATACCCTTGAGCCCAACTGGTCTGTGTCTGAGTTTATGTTCCACATGAATTTTCTCCTTTATCTAACCCTATCAGTAGTCTCATTTCAATTTCAGAATACAACTGAATCATTTTTAATATCCTGTGTAATATGTAGTGATGGGAGCTAATTTGTTTTACACAGATTAAGCTTCCAGGGCCACAGTGCTGAGAGACAAGCAGTGTAAAACTGTGACAGATGTCAAAGCAACTTAAAAAAAATGCACTTAAGTCTTTATGAGTTGATAATCATGGCTGTGAACCTAAATGCCTGTAACAGAAACAAACTACAACCTGATAATTGCCGAATAAAATGAAAATGATTAGTAATAAAGTCAGATTTCAGGGTGAGATTTCTGACTTCTCACCAAGCATCATTGGAGTTGATACATATTGCTGAAACTGATGGGCTGTCCTTGTAAACACTGATTACATTCTGACTAACTTTGTTTCATTAAATGAATTGTTTAACAAATGAACTTCTGCCTTATAAAATTACATTAAATGTCAAGGGTGTATATTTATGTATGTGTGTTTCTATTATAAATACGATTTATTTTCCTTGATCTCTCAGTATCACACCACTGTCCTGGCCAAGAGGTCATGTTGACGATCTGCTCAGAACCCATGGGAATATTTCTATTCAGCCTATCTCCATCTCCCATTTCTATTTTCCCTTTATGGAACTCCATTCCAGTGCCTTCTCATGACAGTGTGACTGAGACCATTAACTCACTGTGTGCAAAAGTACAGGTGGCTAGTTTAGGGAAAGGCAAAATTTAAACTGGTCCAGTCAAGAGCTCAAAAACTGTGTTTGAGACAACATAGGAGAAGCAGTACCTTACATTTCATTGTGCCATACTTAATGTGGGAAGGTGTGAATGACAAAAACGTAGCAATTATAATTTGTCCACAATAATATCCTTTGTCTTTATTTTGACAAGGTTAGTTGAAGTCAATGGATATACTGTAATATATTCAAATAAATTAACAGTTGTATTCACCGTTATTTAATTGCATTTATCAGAGAAAAAGCATCAAGAGAGATAAGTTTATGAAAGCAATAAGTGCCTTGGTCTTATATTTGATTTCATTCTAAAACAACTATCAAAATGAAAACTTTAAATTGTAAGTTTTCCAAGTTAAACAATTTGTACTTATTTTTTCAGTTAATTAGGAAGCTGATCATTTTCCAAACCTCTGTGAAGAGTTCCTTTACTTTGCTGTATGATAATATAAATTTCCAAGCCAATTTTCCTCTCCTGCATTTCTTCAGAAGATATTCTAGCCTCTGCTTAGTATTTCCCATTTGAAACTGTCCCAGAAATGCAGTCGAGGAGGTGATCAATTCATGAAGAGACATCAAAATTAAATTAAATCTTTCCACTATCATCTAATCCTTTTAGATAATTCATTGTTGGACCAAACTTCCACTAATTGCATGATTTATGCTGCTTTTAATTCAAGTTATTCGATAATGCATTTATATTGAATACAAAAAGTGACTTTAACTTATTATAAGTGGACTAATAGCAAATTGACTCCATGATGAGCAGTGAGAATTTGGAGCTATCACCCTGGAACTTTAGCTTAATTTGTGTAGTGTTTTGTGCAGAGGTACAATAATTTCAATGATTATCTCTGTGAAAGAGCAGTGGCCTGTAGCATTGATATATTTGATGTTGAGAACAATGTGTACAGATGATAAGAACAATCTAATTTGCTTTTGTTAATATTTTCTATACTTATATATTTGCAAATATAAAAATGAGTTGTTTCAATGAAACCAAATTCAATTGCAAGTCACTTTTAAATGCTCAGTTTTACCTATATGATTATTTTTAACTGCTGTCTTTGACAAAACCAGCCTCAACCAGTTGTGGTCTGTATTAAAACTTTAGGAAAGTATGCAATGTTTTTTTTTGTTAATTGTGACGAGAGTTGTCAATTTGAGTTTGATGTAATTCTAGAATGCAATTCAAGAAATAGTCAGGCTGTGACCTGAACCCTGTATTGGGTAATGTATGGTATACAGTCTTTGCACTGCATGACTCATTTTTGGCTACTTTATCCTGTTCCTAATCTCACACCTCACTCAACTTTATCCTTCATGTATGCATGACATAAACATCTGCAAAACAAAACATATGCACACCCTTTTACTTACAACATGTGGAGGCTAACCCTGATCACTTCTTCATATCTTGTCTATCCTGCTTTTCCCTCTTTTCACTACAATCTCTTTCCATTCACTACAACATCACCCCTGACTCCTACAGTCATGCTGTCTGTTAGTTCACACTCCCTTTCCTTGGGCCCACATCTGCATTAATGTTAATATTTTGTAAATGTACCATTAAATATTTTTGTCTCCATGTCTGATACCCTGGGCCTCACTGCAATCGCTCTCAAGTTTGTGGACCAAAATTCATATATTTTATGGTTAGCTTGTAGCATAATTTCCACATTTATAGTTAAGTTGCTTTAAGATTGTGGGATGACCTTGGAACATAAAGCGAAAGCCAAAACTTGACTGCCACAAAAGTCTGACTTCAAGTCCTCCCTCTCCATTTAACCTCTGTAACTAAATCCAAGAAATTTACAGACTTATGTCTTTCCAAAATTAAATACATTTGCCCTGCTTTCTGCACCTCACTAATTGCCCATCCCTGCATTTTAATCAAACTTTTCAGACATGTTATGACACATCTCTGGAGGTCTTCTGACTCCAAAGTAGCCTATGCCACAAGAGTCCCATAGAAACATATTATAGAAATTGGAAACAAGTTTGTAAATGGCATCCAATTAATCTGCACAGAAAGCTGTCATTAACTTGGGTATGAGCACTGCCTTCATGTTATAATTTCTGATTACCATTGGTGGTTATGGTTGGTATTCTGCACTGCTACCAATCTTCCTTTCTAATTATTTTATAATCAAGCTGTTCTGGGAAATTATTACATGCCTCTCGATCAGGTGGGACTTGGACCCAAGGCCAGGGCAACACTCTGCCACAAGAGCCCCCACCCTCTGTTATTTTACTCTTGTCTGAAATCAGATCTTTGTAGTTTCTGACCAATATGTATCAATGACACCTAACCACGTCACTTCAGAAACCCTGACTACAACAACGTTACTATCCGCAGCAACAAAAACAGAAATTGCTGGAAAAACTCAGCAGGTCTAGCAGCGTCTGTGGAGAGAAAGCTGAGTTAGTGTTTCAGGTCCAGTGACTCTTTTTCAGACCTGATTGTAACTAGGAAATGGTTGATATATATGCTGATGGTGGGGTGAGGGTGGGGTTGGGAGGGGTAGAGTGGCGAAGTAAACAATACGTGGAGATGGAGCCCAAAGAGAGAGAAAACCAGTCGGGCAGACAAAAGAATTGTCATAGCCTGGGAGAATCAAAACTTGGGGACACATTTTTAAGGTGAGAGGAGAAAGATTTAAAAAGGACATGAGGGGCAAATTTTTCTTTATACAGAAAGTAGTTCATCTGTGGAATAACTGCCAGAGAGTGTGGTGGTACAGTTGTTGTAGTCAGGGTTTCTGAAGTGACGTGGTTAGGTGTCATTGCTACATATTGGTCAGAAACTACAAAGATCTGATTTCAGACAAGAGTAAAATAACAGAGGGTGGAGGCTCTTGTGGCAGAGTGTTGCCCTGGCCTTGGGTCCAAGTCCCACCTGATCGAGAGGCATGTAATAATTTCCCTGAACAGCTTGATTATAAAATAATTAGAAAGGAAGATTGGTAGCAGTGCAGGTACAGTTACAACATTTCAAAGACATTTGGATAAAATCATGATTAGGTTTAGAGTAATATGGGCCAAGTGCAGGCAGAGAGGACTAATTTAGTTTGGGGACATGGTCGGCATGGACTGTTTCCATGCTGTGTGACTTTATCATGATAAAGCCTGGTGTGTGGGGTTGGGGTAAGGACATGTTGGGAGACGTTGTTCAAGCTGCAGTTCTTTGGGTTTTTTATTTAATATTATTATCCACATGACCATCTATTCAGCAACATATACTGGATAAGTTTAAAGATACAGCTGAAAATTGAATCTGCCTCATTCAGATCTCTGTTATGTGTTTCTGATGCGGACTTAAACAACCTACTAACTGCTTTCTCAAGATGATTTGCGGCTGTACCCAAAGCCCAAGGTGACAGTTCTACTATATATCCCATCTACTGCTATCTCACTTCCAGATTACTGACTGCTTTAAACCATATTTCAATCTGTCCACTGCCAATGCTCCCCTTGCCACTTTCTGGATTTTATCATACTTTGTCCTGTGGTTTCCAATTTTTTTGCCTTCCGTGTATTTCAGTTCTCTGTTTCAAAAGGAAGGACTTGCGCATTCAGCATTCAATCTATCCCCAGCTTTCGTGGTTCACTTCAGGATCTTCAGCCTCATGTTCAATTCACTTGGCCATATCATTCTGTTTGAATAGCCTTTTCCAACCATATGTCACAGCCCATACTCTTTGGTTCTTTGACTCTGGTTCAATGTTAAATTTAAACTTTCTCCAATCCACCAGTGAAGACTGAGCCTTTAGTCTTTATGGTTAATCGGAAGTTCTCCTTCTAAATCATGTTGTCTCTTTGCTACTTTGAAAGGCCTCCAAAAAAAATGTCTTCAACAATGCCCTGTGTCTCTTTCCTTTCACCTCGTCCTCCACTTGCTGTTTGCTGTTCACACATCTTTGGAAAGTGCTCCATCATTACTTTTCCATATGGGCGCAATATAAATCTAAGTTGTTAACAATTTGACAGGATAAAACATCATCTCATAATATTGAAACTTAATTTAATTTGGACTTACTGAAGTCAGAAAAATAAGCTGTTACTCAATTTTATTCATTGGATTTATTATATTGCATTGTGTCTAATGATGGGCAGCATGAACTACATTTCCTCAAAACTTGTCAACTTTATTAACTTTAAGCAAATAGTTTCAGCTGCAGCTGTATAGTTTTTGTTTCATGTTTTCTGTAGTTTACCATGTATGCACAAATTGAGAAGTCACATTGTCACTCTCTTTGATTCTTTTTCTATAAATAATGGCGATTTACTTCACTCAATATCATTGCAATGCAAGGAGCACATACGTATTGCCCTTCTACACCATTATAGTCTGTGTTACTATTGTATTCAACACAAATAAATAAAGAATGTTTTGTGCTTTATTCTTAAATGTTGTGATTTTCTTTCTATCATTAAGAATCTTGAAGTTATTGGACCTTTCCTTTTTGAGATAGGGATTGGTATTTGAAGTCTTGACTGGCTTCGCCAATGTTTATGCTTAAATTCCCGAAACAGGTTTCATAAGTCTTGAGTGAATGATACAGAAAGAATGAAAATTTTTCATTAATTTATAATTAAAATATTTGGTTTTTGAAAAATTTGCACTTTTTTTCTAAATTTCTCAGGAAAGAATTTGCTATTTCTTTGGTACAGGTGTCTTCCCATTCAAAAGAGTATCTCCTTTGAAAAAGGGATTGGCTATGACATTGATACTTTGAGTATAGTTCTAGATAGCTATTACTTAGAAATTAAAATGAAATATGAAGGAAGAACATGCAAATGAAGGGCTGAATGGCCTACTCCTTCTCGTTTCTGTGCAAAAGGTTTTCCTCCTTGATACAAATCAAAAATTGTATGTTTTGTTATGATGAGCCAGCAGGTACATTACATTTATGACATGAATTTATTGTTTTTCAATATAGTATAGACAAGTGAATTAATATGTCAATATGTGATTTATTACATTGGCAATTTAGTGTATTTTCTTATAATAAGGGAAACAATGGAAAGGAGCTATTAAGATGATACAAATGATATTTCTGTTTAACCAGCTGACTCGCGGATTCTAACCTTACTTTCTAATTTTAAGTCTTGATTGTATTATGACTGACCCCGGACGCAAATAAGCACAATGTTCATCATTGCAATCTGTACATTAGTAAGAGAATCATTTGAAACCTAATATATTTATTAACACGTCTTGCTAGAAACAAAATCTGCTCATCACACATCTATCCAATGAAATTTATAAACAAGTTGATATTGTTTTTATGTGAGTTTGCTTTTGATAATGTGGCTAAATAACATTTTGCTTTCAAGCAAGTCTATTATTACAATCATTACATATCCATTTCAAATGCAGAATGTATTCATGAAATTGATCTTATTTCCATTAATAGAAAGACATTCAGACACAATACCCCAAAACATTGGGTTTCTGTCACAACATTTGTAATTTTATTTTGCCTCAAGCTATTTTAAATTCTAGGATGCCTGGAGGTGAGGGATTGAACTGGAGCCGATCTTTAAACACACAAAAACAGAAATCGCTGGATAAACTCAGCACGTCTGACCACATTTGTGGAAAGATAATAGTGTTAATTTTGAGTCTAGTGACCCTTCTTCAAAACTGAAATTACCCAGGAAAAGGTTGTATTTGTGTTGATGATGTGGGGGGGAGGAGTGAGTGGACATGTGGAGAGAGAACCCAGAGAGAGATAAAAAAAACAAACAAAGGAAATGATATAGTAAGCCAGGCAAGAAAAGAAGCTTGATAAGTGAGGCCATGAGTGGTGAAAATGGCTTGGCTGAGATGGAAGCAACCCATGTCATGACAGGATGAGGACGTGGGGTTGGGTAATAGACATGGAAGTAGAAAGTTAAAAATCACACAACACCAGGTTATAGTCCAACAGGTTTATTTTGAAACACTACCTTTTGGAGCGCTGCTCCTTCAGGTGGTTGTGGAGAATAAGATTGTAAGACACTGAATTTATAGCAAAAGTTTACGGTGTGATGTAACTGAAATTATATATTGAAAAATACCTGGATTGTTTGTTAAGTGTCTCATCTTTTAGAATGACCATGTTGGTTTCAGTTCTTTCATATGTAAAGCACAAAAATTTTTTTAAAAAGTTACATTCTCAAGTGAACTTTAACAATTGGTGTTATGTCGGCCCAGAGAATGCATTGAAGGTGTGACCTTCCCTGTGAGCTGTCTGTGCCACAATGGTCAGACTGATTCTAATCTAAAAAACAGGTTTACAGAATCTTACATGGACTCATGCAGTTTTTGAGCAAAGTAAAATGTAATTCTGCAAGTACAAATTCACCCCATAAACTTATTTGTGCGTGTGGGTGGCTGTGTATGTTTGTGTGTGGTGGGGAGGGGGTGTTATGAGTGTTTGTGAGAGCGTGTGTGGATGTGAGTGTAAAGGGGGTATAAATCTGTGAGAGCGTGTGTGGGGGAGTACATGTGTGAGCGTATGAGAGAGGGTCTGTGTGTGTGTATAGTGCAATGGGGTCACCTGTAGTGTGACATGAACCCAGTGTCCCAGTTGAGGCCATCCTCATGGGTACTGAACTTGGCTATCAGCCTCTGCTTGGCCACTTTTCATTGTTGCCTGTCCTGAAGTCCACAAGGAGGATGGTCACCTGAAGGTCCGAGGTTGAATGTCCCAGACCACTACAGTGTTCTCCGACTGGGAGGGAACACTCCTGTCTGTTGATTGTTGTGCGGTGTCCATTCATCCGTTGCTTGACGTGTATGGTCAAACTGTCAGGAAATATATAAATCATCAGCCATACCCACAAGGTAAGAGCAGAACATCACCCTATCACAACGCAACGCCATCCATTCTCTCAAAACCAATCACAACATTGTCATCAAACCAACAGATTAAGGAGGAGCCATCATCATTCGGAATAGAATAAACTACTGCAAGGAAGTGTACCGACAACTGAACAACCAGGAACACTACAGGCAACTACCGGCCGATCCGACCAAAGAGCACACTCACGAACTAAACACATTGATCAGGACTTTGGATCCAGTTCTTCAAAGTTCCCTATGAGCACTCATTCCACGTACTTCTCATGTTGGCGACATCAACTGCCTTCCAAAGATACACAAAGCCAATACACCAGGATGTCCCATCGTATCAGGCAATGGGACTCTGTGTGAGAGCCTCTCTGGCTATGTCGAAGTCATCTTGAAATCCATTGTACATGGGATCCCCAGCTTCTGTCAGCACCCACAGACCAGTCAAACCGGAAACATTCCTCATCACAATGGACGTTTCAGCACTCTACACCAGCATCCCCCACAATGACAGCATTGCAGCAACAGCCTCAGTACTCAACACCAACAACTGCCAATCTCAGAGCACCGTTCGACAACTCATCTGCTTTATCCTCGATCACAACGTCTTCACCTTTGACAACCAGTTCTTCATCCAGACACATGGAACAGCTATGGGGACCAAATTTGCACCCCGATATGCCAATATTTTCATGCACAGGTTTGAACAAGACTTCTTCTCTATGCAGGACCTCCAACCAACACCAGGTATATTGATGACATTGTCATCCCATGGCGAGGAGTCGCTGATAAAACTATACAATGATATCAACAAGTTTCATCCCACCATCAAACTCACCATGGACTACTCTCGACTATTTGTCTCATTCTTGGAGACATGCATCTCCATCAAAGATGGGCACCCCAGCACCTCACTCTACCGCAGACCCATGGATAACCTTATGATGCTATACTGCCTCAGCTTTTACCCGTAACATATTAAAACAGCCATCCCCGATGAACAAGCCCTACACATACACAAGATCTGTTCAGATGAGGAGGAACATGAAGGGCACTTGGAAGTATTCAGGGATGCCCCCATAAGAACGGGGTACGATGCTCAACTCATCAACCGCCAGTTCAAAAGTGCCACAACAAGGAACCGTAATGACCTCCTCAGAAGACAGACGTGAGCTGTGACCAACAGGATACCCTTCATTGTCCAGAACTTCCCAGGAGCCAAAAAACTAAGTCATAGTCTTTGCAGCCTGTAACACATTATCAATGAGGATGAGACCTTGCCAAGACCTTCCCCACACCTCCACTTCTCACCTTTAAACAACCACCAAACCTCGAACAGATCATTGTATGCAGCAAACTGTCCGGCTTTCAGGATGATACCATACAACCCTGTCATGGTAGATGCTGCAAGACGTGTCAAAATGTTGACACAAATACCACCATTACGCATGGGGACACCTCCCACCATGTACGTGGCAGGTACTCATGTGACTCAGCCAACGTTGTCTATCTCATACGCTGTAGGCAAGGATGCCCTGAGGCATGGTATATTGGTGAGACTAAGCAGAGTTATGGCAACCGATGAATGGACACCACACAACAATCAACAGACAGGAGTGTTCCCTCCCAGTCAGAGAACACTTCAGCGGTCCAGGACATTTGACCTCGGACCTTCGGGTGACTGTCCTCCAAAGTGCACTTCAGGATAGGCAACAACAAAAAGTGGCCGAACAGAGGCTGATAGTTAAGTTCGGTACCCATAAGGAGGGCCTCAACTCGGACCTTGGGTTCATGTCACACTACAAGTGACCTCATTGCACTATACACATACACAGACAGAAACACACAGACGGACACACACATACACTCACGCAGACCTTCTCTCATATGCTCACATGTACACTCCCACACACATGCTCTCACAGACTTATACCCCTTTATACTCACATCCACACACTCTCACAGACACTCATAGCACCCTCGCCCCCCCCAAATACACACACACACGCGTAAGTTTAAGGGGTGAATTTGTACTTGCAGAATTACATTTTACTTTGCTCAAAAACTGCATGAGTCCATGTAGGATTCTCTAAATCTGTTTTTTAGATTAGAATCAGTCTGATTACTAAGAAGGAAATACGCAGAGAAAAAATGAGGTACGAAGGTAAACTGGCCAAAAATATAAAGGAGGATAGTAAAAGCTTTTTTAGGTATGTGAAAGGCAAAAAAATGGTTAAGACTAAAATTGGGCCGTTGAAGACAGAAACACGGAAATATATTACGGGGAACAAAGAAATGACAGAAGAATTGAATTAGTACCTCAGATCTGTGTTCACTGGGGAAGACACAAGCAATCTCCATGAGGTAACAGTGGCTGAAGG
>NC_057731.1:36316611-36382655 GCF_004010195.1 Chiloscyllium plagiosum
GCAGAAATAACCTGCCGCTCCATTGCCTGGCACAAGACAAGTGCAGAGGGGTGACTTGAGCAGCCACTGCTGGCGGAAAAAGCCTACTGCACCTGGTATTCCCAGGCGGTCTCCTATCCAAGTACTAACCAGGCCTGAGTCTGCTTAGCTTCCGAGATCAGACGAGATCTGGCGTTTTCAGACTAGTATGGCCGTAGGCGCTGGCCCCTGCCTTTTCTCCCTACTTCACGGCGTGCTGGCCAGCCACATTTTCTTTGTTGCTCTTTCTCTTTATCCCCTTTGGCTTTTTTTTCTCTTTTCTCTTTGCTCTTCCTCCTCCGTGCGTGCTTCCCTCCCTCCGTCCCTCCAGCTGCCTTTCAGGCCAGCCCTTGCCCACCAGGCTCCTGTAGTCTCCCACATCCCCACACAGGCCAACTGCAAGCCCTCCCCCTGCTTCATAGGGCTGCAGCCTGCATTCTCTCATCCTTCCACACTCCTCCACCCCTCCATTTCGGAATGCCGGGCACTGGCCAGTGGGGTACCGCACGGATCAGTACTGGGACCGCAGCTTTTTACAATCTATCTTCAGGATATACAAGATGGTATTAGCAATAACATTCGCAAATTTCATCAGCTGGGTGGCAGGGTGAAATGTGATGAGGATGTTAGGAGATTACAGGGTGACCTGGACAAGTTAGGTGAGTGCTCAGATGCATGGCAGATGCACTTTCACGTGGATAAATGGATCCTTATCCACTTTGGTGGCAAGAACAGGAAGGCAGATTACCACCTAAGTGGAATCAATTTAGGTAAAGGGGCAGTACAGAGAGATCTGGGGGTTCTTGTACACCACTCAATGAAGGTAAGCATGCAGGTACAGCAGGTAGTGAAGAAGGCTAATAGCATGCTGGCCTTCATAACAAGAGGGATTGAGTATAGAGGCAAAGAGGTCCTTCTGCAGCTGTACAGGGCCCTGGTGAGACCACACCTGGAGTACTGTGTGCAGTTCTGGTCTCCAAATTTGAGGAGAGACATTCTGGCTATTGAGGGAATGCAGCGTAGGTTCACGAGGTCAATTCCTGGAATGGCGGGACTACCTTACGCTGAAAGACTGGAGCGACTGGGCTTGTGTACCCTTGAGTTTAGAAGACTGAGAGGGGATCTGGTTGAGACATATAAGATGATCAAAGGATTGGACACTCTGGCGGCAGGCAACATGTTTCCGCTGCGGGGTGAGTGCCGAAACAGAGGACACAGCTTAAAAATACGGGGTAGACCATTTAGGACAGAGATGAGGAGAAACTTCTTCACCCAGAGAGTGGTGGCTGTGTGGAATGCTCTGCCCCAGAGGGCAGTGGAGGCCCAGTCTCTGAATTCATTTAAGAAAGAGTTGGATAGAGCTCTCAAGGATAGTGGAATCAAGGGTTATGGAGATAAGGCAGGAACAGGATACTGATTAAGGATGATCAGCCATGATCATATTGAATGGTGGTGCAGACTCGAAGGGCAGAATGGCCTACTCCTGCACCTATTGTCTATTGACCATTGTGGCACAGACAGCTAACAGGGAAGGTCACACCTTCAACACATTCTCTGGGTCAACATGAAACCAATTGTTAAAGTTCACTTGAGAATGTAACTTTAAAAAAAAATGTTTTGCGATTTCTCATCTTTTAGAAAGATGTATAAACTTAACAAACAATCTAGATCTTTTTCAAAATGTAATTTCAGTTACATCACACTGTAAACTTTTGCTATAAATTCTGTGTCTTACAATCTTATTCTCCACAACCTCCTAATGAAGGAGCAGCACTCTGAAAGGTAGTGCTTCCAAATAAACCTGTTGGACTATAATCAGGTATTGTGTGATTTTTAACTTTGTACACCCCAGTTTAACACCGGCGTCCCCAAATCAAGATATGGGAATAGGTAGTCATGTTGTAAGATTATTAAAATTACTGTTGAGGCCTGAAAGCTGTAATGCCCCCAAGTAAAAGATGAGATGCTGCTCTTCGAGTTTGACTTGAACTTTGCTGGAGCACTGCAGCAGACCTTTTACAGAAATGTTGGCATGGCAACATGGTGGTATGTTGAAGTGGCAGGCATCTGGAAGCTTGAGATCATTTTTTTTATACACAGAGCATAGGTGTTCTGCAAAGTAATCACCCAATCTGCATTTTGTCTCCCCAGTATTGAGGAGACCACACTGTGAGCAGTGAATTCAGTTGATTAGATTGAGTGAAGTGTGGGTAAATAGCTACTTCACCTGGAAGGTATATCTAGAGCCTTGAATAATGAGGAGGGAGGAGTTAAATGGGCAAGCGTTGTATCTTCTGCGATTGCTTAGAAGGTAGTGTGTGGGTGTTGAGAGTGGTTAGGAATGGAGGAGGAGTGTATCCAGAGGTCCCTGTGGAATACTAACAAGGGAGAGGAGGTGAATGTGTCAGGTGGTGGCATTCCCACTGGTTGTGATGGAATTGGTGGTTTATAATCCTTTGAATGTGAAAAGTGAGGATTAGAGACACACCATCATTGGTGTGGGAGGGAAGAGAAGGGGTGAGGGCATAAGTGTGGGAAATGGGTCAGACATGGCTAAGGGCTCTATCAACAATTGTGGGGAATCTTCAGTTAAACAAAAAAATGGATATTTCTGAGACCCTCCTGCAGAAGGTGGCATCATCCAGACAGGTGCCAATCTTTGCACACATCTTTATATATTTATTTACAAAGTTACAATTACTATAATTTACACCCATTCATTCCAACCACTGTAGTTTAATCTTTCTTTATCAGGGCATAAGTGAAATACCAGTCAATGTGGACCACCTGCATGCAGCTAATCAAAATGAGCAACAGACCACAGAATCAAAATGGAAAGTATACTGTACTTCAATAATAATCAGAGCAATTCATGAAAATGTGATCATGCATTCTTTGGTACAAAGATAGTATATTGTTTATTTTTCTGTTATGTTTGACTGTATTTGACAAGTATGGATTAAGAAGGCTACACATTACATGTCTATTACTAAATAGGAAATCAATAAGAAATAGTATTAGACCATTCATTCCATTGAATGTGTTCTGCCAATCTGTTGTCCTACAGCTACTATGTTCCATTTACTTGTCTTTTCTCCAAAATCCCTAACACTGTTGCCTGATGAAATCTATCAATTTGAATAATGGAAATTTCAATTAGCTTTGCCATTTGGGAGGAGGGTTGCAGATTTCCACTGCATTTGTTTATAAAAAATGCTTCTTGTTTTCACTAACTTGTCAAGGTCTAATTTAAAGACGATCCTTTTTTTCCCTTGGTTCCCAGACTTGAAGGAATTATTCATATGGTACTTCCCTATCAAATCTTTTCATCATTTTGAATACCCTAATTAGGTTGTACTTCAAGCTTCCGATCTCTAGGCAAAAACGAGCCAGGTTTATGCAACCTACCTTTACAATGGCAGAGGTATGAGAATCTGTACTAGGAGTCAGAGTAAAGGGAATCAAGGTCAAGAACAAAAAGGCAAACAGGGAACAAGAAAAGTGATAGGCAGAAGAATCAAGGGCTAGGATTGAACAGGGCCATGCTGAAAAATAATGGGAACAGGACAAGTATTGTTAAAAAGACACGCTTGAAGGCTTTTGCACAGAACATTCACAATAAAGTGGATGAATTAAACAAATGAGAACAGGTATGATATCATCAAACATACAGGCATGGCTGCAGGGTCACCAGGAATGGAACTGAACATCTAAGACTATTCAATATTTCAGAAGATCAAATGAAAAGGAAATGGCGGTGAAGTTGCATTGCTGGTTAAAGAGAAAATTAACACAATAGTAAGGAAGGATATTAGCTCCGATGATGTGGAATCTGTGTGGGTAGAGCTGAGAAACAACCAGAGGTGGCTCAGTGGTTAGCACTGCTGCCTCACAGCACCAGGGCTGCAATTCCAATCTTGGGTGACTGTATCTATGGAGTTTGCACATTATCCCTGTGTCTGCATGGGTTTCCTCCCACAGTCCAAAGATGTGCAGGTTAGGTGGATTGGCCATGCTAAATTACCCATAATGTCCAGGGATGTGTAGGTTAGTTGGATTAGCTATGGGAAATACAGAGATAGGGTCAGTCTGGGTGGGATGCCCTTTGGAGAGTTAGTGTGGACTTGTTGGACTAAATGGCCTGTTTTTCCACATTGTTAGGGATTCTATGAAAAGAAACTCCTAGTCGGGCTTGTATATTGACTCAAAACTGTAGGGGTGAAGTTGGAAACAGCGTTAAACAGTAAATTAGAGATGCATGCAATAAAGAAATGTGTAATTATGGGTGGTTTTAATCAGCAAATGGACTGGGAAAATCAGATTAGGAACAATGCCATAGAAGAGGAATTCATGAACAGGCCATCTTAGAGTGGATATTGTTTAATGAGAAAGGAATAATTGGCAATTCAGGTTGTATGAGGTCCCTTGAGGATGAGAAAATATACTATTATAAAATTCCCCAACACAATGAAGAGTGGTGCTGAGATGATTCTGAGACTAGGGTCCTGAATGTAAAACAGAAGAAACCACCATGGTATGAGGCACAAGCTGGCTATGATAGATTGAGGATCATTTGTTAAAGGTATGACAGTGGAAAGGCAATGATAAACATTCAGAAAGTCCATGGGTGAACTGCAACAACTGTCTGTTCCTGTCTGGCACAGAAGTAAAACAGGGGAAATGGCCAACCATGCTCACAAGGAAAATTGTATTGGATCTAAGGAAGAGGCATACCAAATGACCAGAAAAATAATCAACAGGCCTGAGGATTGGAAGCAGTTTAAAATTCAGAAAAGGAGAACAAAGGGATTGATTAAGAAAGGGAAAATAGAATGTGATTGTAACATTACAGGGAATATAAATAACTGACTGTAAACATTTCTGTCAGCGTATGAAGAAGAAAAGATTACAAAGGACAAAGGTTGGTCCCTTATAGTCAGAAACAGGGGCATTTATAGTGAAGAACTAAGAAATGGCTGACCAACTTTGGTGTCTTCACAAAGGAAGACAAATTACAAAGCAAAAATGTTGTGGAGCACAGAGTGCAGTGAGAAGGAGGAAATGAAGGAAATCAATATGAATAGGGAAATGGTGTTTGAGAAATTGATGGGATTGAAAGTGGATAAATCCCCAAGGTCTGATAATCCACGTCTCAGAGTACTTAAAGAAGTGACTGTAGAAATATTAGATGCAATGGTGGTCATCTTCCAGGATTCTATAGACTCTGGAGCAGTTTCTACTGATTGAAGGGTTGTTAATGTGACCCTGTTAATTAAGAAGGAATGTAAAGTGAAAACCAGGAATTAGTGACCAGTCGGCCTGATATCAGTAGTGGGGAAAATGCTGATGTCCATTATAAAAAATTTAGTAGCAAAGACTTTGGAAAAGAGTGGTGAGTATGGATTTATGAAAGGGAAATCAAGTTTTATAAATCTACTGGAATTCAGCTGGATAAGCCCCAGCCTAACCCTATATTGGGCGGCACGGTGGTTAGCATTGCTGCCTCACAGCACCAGAGACCCGGGTTAAATTCCTGCCTCAGGCGACTGACTGTGTGGAGTTTGTACATTCTCCCCGTGTCTGCATGGGTTTCCTCCGGGTGCTCCGGTTTCCTCCCACAGTCACAAAGAGGTGCAGGTTAGGTGAATTGGCCATGCTAAATTGCCCGTAGTATTAGGTGAAGGGGGTAAATGTAGGGGAGTGGGTCTCGCTTCGGCGTGGACTTGTTGGGCCGAAGGGCCTGTTTCCACACTGTAAGTAATCTAATAACTCAAGCCCTCCAACACTGGCAATACTCTTGTAAATCTTTTCTGAGCCCATTCAAGTTTCACAACATATTTCCTGTAGCACAGGAACCGGAAATCAAGTCAAGTTACCATAGTCTTACCAGACCATAGGGCTGTTTTCTCATTAGAGGGAGATGACTGGTGGTGATTTAACCTGAGGGCCATCTTACCTCAGGCAAGGGGAGAGGCTGGGAAGGTATGTCTTTTATGGCAACCTCAGCTAGTGATGGGAATTGAACCCAGGCTGTTGGTATCTTATGGCTTCACGAACCAACTATCTAGCCAACTAAGCTAAACCAATCCCAACACCCATGTAGCCAATTAGGAATTTACATGAAAAGCCCATCCTGGGAAAGAGAATCTGTTTTTTTCCTTCTTTCTTTTATACCCAGAATTGCTATCACACACACAACTGAGCAACTTTCCCATCAAAATCACCATGACTTGTTTTTTCACATTTTTTTTTCCTCTAACTACAAGCCACCATCAGTAATTATGTAGTCAATTAAATATTTACAATCATAGGCCATTATGGTCAGAAATTTACATGCAAAGTCCATTATGGACAATAGGGAGTTTGCTTTATCTTCCTTTATAATCAGAAAGGGGTCTGCTTTATAAAGGACTCCGTGGATGAGTTCCACTTGGGCAGACCATTGCCTGTTACCAAGGAAATGCATTCGCAATGAGTTCTACAGGGAGGCTAATTTGTGATTCCCCATGAGTCTTAAAGGTGTTTTCACATAGCATAACGAGGATGAATGTGAGGTCATCCACCTTGGTAACAAAACCAAGAAGGCAGATTATTAACTGAATGGCTACAATTTGAGAGAGAGGTATATGCAATGAGACCTGAGTGTCCTCATACACCAGTTGCTGAAGGTAAGCATGCTGGTGCAGCATGTGATAGTGGGCAAATGGTATATTGGCTTTCATAATAAAAGGATTTGAGTATAGGAGCAGGAATGTCTTGCTGCAAATGTACAGGGTCATGGTGAAATCACACCTGGAATATTGTGTGCAGTTTTGGTTTCCTTATCTGAGGAAGAACTTACATGCTATAGAGGGAGTGCAGTGATGGTTTACCAGACTGATTCCTGGATGTTGGCACTGAAATTTTAAGAAGAGTTTGAATTGGTTAGGATCAGATTTGCTGGATGTCTCATCGAAAACTGTAAAATTCTAACAGGACTAGACAGGGTAATGCAAGAAGGATATTCCTAATGAGTCCAGAACTTGGGATCGGTATGGTGGCTCAGTGGTTAGCACTGCTGTCTCACAGCGTCAGAGACCCAGGTTCAATTCCAGCCTCGGGTGACTGTCTGTGTGGAGTTTGCATGTTCTCCCAGTGTCTGTGTGGGTTTCCTCCGGTTGTGAGCGGCACGGTGGCACAGTGGTTAGCACTGCTGCCTCACAGCGCCGGAGACCCGGGTTCAATTCCTGACTCAGGCGACTGTGTGGAGTTTGCACATTCTCCCCATGTCTGCGTGGGTTTTCTCCGGGTGCTCCAGTTTCCTCTCAGTCCAAAGATGTGCAGGTTAGGTGAATTGGTCATGCTAAATTACCCCTAGTGTTAGGTAAAGGGGTAAATGTAGGGGAATGGGTGGGTTGTGCTTTGATGGGTCGGTGTGGACCTGTTGAGCCGAAGGGCCTGTTTCCACACTGTAAGTAATCTAATCACGGTTTAAGGGTACAGGGTAGACTATCTAGGACTGAGATGAGGAGAAATTTCTTCACCCAGAGAGTGGTGAGCCTGTGAGATTTGTTACCACAGAAAGCAGTCAATGGCAAAATATTTTATGATTTCAAGAGGGAGTTGAATATAGCAGTTGGGGTTAAGGATATAGGAGGAAATGGGAACTGGTTGTTGAGTTGGATGATCAGCCCTGGTCATAATGATAGAGTAGGCTCAAAAGGGCCGAATGACCTAATACTTCTCCTATTTTCTATGTTTAATTCTTTACAACCTGATATAATTCCAGTAAATCTGCACTATATCCAAAGCCAACGAGTCTCTTCTGAGGTACAGCACACAAAATGGAATGTCATGCTCCAGATGGAGTCTGACCAAAGTCCTCTATAACTGATTCATCAATTCCTCACTAATGCATTACAAACCCCCGGATATAAAGACCAATATTCCATTTGTAATTTTGATTTCTCTTCACACTGCCAAGAATCCTGTCTTTAATCCTGCACTCAACTTTCAAGTTCGACCTTCCAAAATGCATCACTTCACATTTATCCGGGTTGAACTCCATCTGCCACCTCTCAGCCCATCTCTGCATCCTGTCAATGTCACGCTGCAGCCTACAACAGTCCTCTTTACTGCCAATGACACCTCCAACCTTTGTGCCATCTGCAAATTTGCTAACCCATCCTTCAATCTCCTCATCCAAGTCATTAATAAAAATTACAAAGAGTAGAGGCCCAAGAACAGAGCCCTGTGGAACACGGCTCACCACTGACTTCCAGGCAAAATACTTTCCTTCCACGACCAGCCAATTCTGTATCCAGACAGATAAATTTCCCTGTATCCCATTCCTCCTGACCTTCTGAACGAGCCTACCATGGGGAACCTTATCAAATATTCAGAGAAGCAAAGTTAACATTTCAAGCCAGTGGCCTTTCAGGTTTCTGTTTCTCTCCACAGATGCTGCCTGGCCTGCTGAGTGTTTCCAGTATTTGTTCTCTTAATGTTAATGTTGGTACCTGTCTGATGTTGTGCCACCTACCTGTTGTGTGGGCGGCTTTGTGAGGATGCGGACTTCCCCTTGTGATGCAGGTTTGCTAATGGTTTAGCCACCAGAGGGAGCACCCCACTGTAGGAAGTTGAATATTTCACTGAGAGACAATGGGATATTTGCAGATCCCCAGGTTTGCTCAGAAATCTTGTTCACTGTCTTCATTATCTTGTCACCTATAAGCAGAGTTGATGATATCACTGGGGAGTGGGAGTGGCAGGATCTAGAGGGAGAGTTAATTCACAGGTCAAAGGAATTTAGATATCAGCATTCCCTGTACGGTCATGAATGTGCAAAAAGGCAGGTTAATGAAAACTGAAAATAAACTTGTGGGAATTAGGTGATTTTCTTTGTTTTCGATATATGTGCTCCTGGCTCATCTTTGAACGTATGCAACAGTACCCAAGAAGCCAATAGTTGTACAGTAGTGTTGTATACATTCTCCCTAATGCTTCTCCCCAGTGTGAGTAGCTACAATTTACCAGTGCAAGAATGCCAGCTCCTAATCACGAGCACCAATCAGAATGGCAGGACTTTTATTGTATCAATACCACAGATTGTTGGGGCTCTTGTGGTACAGTGGTAGTGTCCATATATCTGAGCCAGAAGGCTTGGGTTCAAGTGCCATTTGCTCCAGAAAAGTATTGTAATAATAAAAAGGTTGACTAAACATGTCTATCCCAGGTAGATGCCAAACTAAAATGCCTTGATGCACAGTCTGAGTAGTTTTTGTTTAATACATTGTGTATATTTTATTTATTTTATAAAATAAAATTAGATCTTGCAAACCAAACAATGTATCAATTCTATTTCACAAAAAGCATGCTAATTGCTACATCAGTTTTGTTGACACTCCCAACATTCTTATCCTTTCTTTGTGAAGTTCCATTTCTCTCAGCACAGCCAGTTATAAAGGGCAGATGCTAATGAAGTTATACGCTACTGACAGCAAATTCAGTTGGTGGACCAAGCTTGCAGACTATTCATTGTGCTTTCCCTCTAGCGTACTACTCATCACAGAAAAGTTAGAAATTTAGTCTTAACTAATAAATAAGAACCAAAAGAACTGAAGATGCTGTAAAACAGAAACAAAAACAAAGGTTTCTGGAAAAGTTCAGTTTCGGGTCTGGTGACTTTTCCTCAGAACTCAGAGGAAGGGTCACCGGACCCAAAACGTTAACTCAGGTTTCTCTTCACAGATGCTGCCAGACCTGCTGAACTTTACAAGCAGCTTCTGTTTTTGTTTAGTCTTAATGTTTGTTTCTTCTGGTCATGGGTTCTAGTAAATACTTGCACTGTCAAGCAATGAGATAGATTCTGTATTATTAGCCACTTCACCTCTTCCAGAACCTCGTCAAAAAAAAAACCCTTCAATATGAATGGTACTTTAGCTAAAAGCTTTCTGTGGAAGGCTTAAAGCACTAATGGTATTTACAATATTATGAATTTTTGGTACTTTTGGCTGTAATTCATACTAGGCTGCTTACGTTAAATCATAGTTCTTTGAAGAAGGATACTATAACCAAAATGTATTATGCAACTATGGATTGGGAAATGTTAAATGTTTCTGTCCCTATCCGAGATAAACCAGTCACACCAATACTTCTTAACAGACTTAAGTGTCTGGGAAACAAAATGCTGTATCATTGAGACATTAAGTCCTCTAACTATCCAATTAAACACCACAGGTAGCATTCTGTGTAGGTGTCACAGAGCTAGCTATGTATTGTTCAAGAAACATTCTTAGGTGTAATAGATTGTGTTCTAAAAGGCACAATTGTATTTCATGTGGATTTAAATCTTTTAGAATGAGACACTTGTCCTATATATTAACTCAAATTGACATGAAAACAAGCTTAATGTTGAGTATGGAACATAAATAAACTATAATTCTGTATGCATCAGGTAGATAGCATTTTAACAAAAAATGTTTGTCTATTTATTAGTAGAAAGATTGATGAAGAAAAACATCAAAAGCTGATTGGATTGCTTTGTTTAATGATTTCATGAACTGATTCAAGGTTGTGTTAATGAATCACCATGAACAATTGGGTGTTCCTACTTAGGACGAGAAATTCTTTAATCTACCTGAAAAAGTTTGGGAGTTAAATCAATTAAGAAATTCTCTTCATATTCCCTATTATCTATGTAATGACGTGGGTGTACATTGGAAATCCACATGTAATCCAATGGAAGTAAACAATTCTATTGTTTTCCCAGGTTGCCTTCCACACAGACACATTCTGGTTCACAGTGGCTGAGAGTGTTTTCAATAAGAGGGAATCATTCCACTGAGCAGAACAAAACTATCTGCTGAGAGTGCAAACCATATAATAACAACATGACTAAGGTAGGGCCTTATATTCCATTTGTAATATTATTACTTGCTTCATTATAATATTAAATCAGACCATTTAAGTCATTAAATATTTGGGTCTGGGTAAAATTCAAATATTTAAGTAGCTATTTAAATATAAATATTAAATACCTCATGTCAAAACTCATGTGGGTTAGCCAAATTCATTTTTTTAAAATAAATTTCAGTGAGGATTTCTCCTTGGCTCCCTCCTAATTTTCATCTCATTGAATTCATCCAAAAGCACAATTTCAGGTACTACTTGCATGCTCACAGAACCCAATTTCTCATCACCACTTCTGTCCACCCTGCCATTGTTTCAGATTTGTCCCACTTTGTGTCTAACATCCAAAACTAGATGAGGCGATGTTTTCTCTAATTAAATATAGGAATGATCCAAACCACTGTCTTCTACCTCTACCACAAACTCCATTCCTGAACCAGTCATTCCATTCCTGGACACTGCCTGAGGCTGAAACAGATTGTGTGCAACTTATTTGAATCCCAAAATGAGCTTGTGACCACACAGGCACCCAAACATCACGATTATCTACTTTGACCTTTGTAACATTGCCCTACACCCATCCTGCCTCAGTTCGTTCATTGCTAAAACCATGATCCGTACATAAGTTGCCTCTAGACCAGACTGTTCTAATGCTCTCTACTCTACCCTCTGCTTCCTAATCTATATTAAAGTTGAGCACCTACACTGCCTACACTGTAACATGCAGAAACTCCCATTCTCTCACCAAGTGCTGATTGATGTACATTGATTCCTAATTTGGAGAAGAACTGACTTTAAAATTCCCATGCTTGTTTTTATATCTCATTGCAGCTTCATCACTTCCAATCTCTGTGATTTTCTGCAGCCTTCGAAATCTCTGAGATCTCTGCATTTTTCTCAATCTGGCCCCTAGCACTTCCCAATTTTAAATGCTTCACCTCTGACAACTGTCCCTTCATCCACCCCAGCCCAAAGTTCTGGAATTTTGACCCTAACCTTCTCTTCGTTAGATCACTCCTCCTTAAAACCTTCCTTTTTGACCAAGTTTTTGATCACTGTCCAGCAGCTCCTTATTTAGCTGATTGTCAAATGTTGTTTGGCATATTTTGCTATATTAAAAGCTCTATATAAATGCAAATTATTATTGTTTTTGTTGATAATCAACTTGTAAATAACCTAGTAAGTAAAGGGATAATCAAATCTGGCTCTAAACAATACAGAATATTATTGAATTTAAATGCTATGAGTCAGCTGATCTTGAAAAGAAACAACTGTAAGACTTGCATTTATACAGCATTTTTTAACAACCATGCCACCTATCCAATTAAGTTTATTTTGCAACATAGTCAAAATGTACACAGAAAACTCCTGTGAACAACAGTGTGATAATGGCCAGATAATCTATTTTTTCATTGAGGGATAGATATTCATTAGGACACTGGGATAATTCCCTTGCTATTCATCAATATAGTGCCACAATGAGCTTTTACATCCACCTGAACAAACAGACAGGGCTTTCGTTCATTGTCTCACTGGGAAAATAGCAACTCTATCAGTGTTGGTACTCCCTTAGTAAAGCACTGTACTATCATTTTTGGATGAACAGTTTTGGTTTAGCAATTAGCTGCAGCCCTTTAAATGGATGAGGGAAGATTAGCCATGGTTCTAGCTTCTAAATAATATCTAATGTCTCCTGATGGAAAATGCATGCAGCTTCAAATCAGGTAAATGCAACTGTGATTTCCAACCAGATTATTTCCCGGAAACCATTGTCTTACACATGAATGTTAAATAACTGCTTGAAAAGGATATTTTGTGCAGACATCCACCCCTGTGACAATATCCAAACAAGAACAAGAAGGGGTGTAGAGACAACCTGGAAATTATAGACCTGTGAACTATAAATGACCTGGATGAAGGCGTAGAAGGGTGGGTTCATAAATTTATGGATGACACTAAGGTCGGTAGAGTTGTGGATAGTGATGAAGGATGTTGTAAGTTACCGTGGGACCTAGTTAAGCTGCAGAGCTGGGCTGAGAGGTGGCAAATGGAGTTTAATGCGGAAAAGTGTGAGGTGATTCACTTTGGAAGAAGTAACAGGAATGCAGATTACGGGGCTAATGGTAAGTTTCTTGGTAAAAACAATGACTGCAGATGCTGGAAACCAGATTCTGGATTAGAGTAGTGCTGGAAAAGTACAGCAGTTCAGGCAGCATCCGAGGAACAGGAAAATTTACGTTTCGGGCAAAAACCCTTCATCAGGAATACCAATCTAAATGAGCAGAGAGATCTCGGTGTCGAGGTACATATATCCTTGAAAATTGCCACCCAGTTTGATAGGATTATTAAGAAGAATACCATGTGTTTGCTTTTATTGGTAGAGGGATTGAGTTTCAAAACCATGAGATCATGCTGCAGCTGTACAAATCTCTGGTGCGGCCACATTTGGAGTATTGTGTACAGTTCTGGTCACCGCTTTATAGGAAGGATGTGAAAGCTTTGGAAAGGGTTCAGAGGAGATTTACTAGGATGTTGCCTGGTATGGAGGGAAGGTCTTACAAAGAAAGGCTGAGGGACTTGAGGCTGTTTTCGTTAGAGAGAAGAAGGTTGAGAGGTGATTTAATTGAGACATATAAGAGAATCAGAGGGTTATATAGGTTGGACAGTGAGAGCCTTTTTCCTTGGATGATGATGGCTAACACGAGGGGACATAGCTTTAAATTGAGCGGTGATGGGTATAGGACAGATGTCAGAGGTAGTCTCTTTACTCAGAGAGTAGTATGGGCATGGAATGCACAGCCTGCAGCAATAGTAGACTCACCAATTTTAAGGGCATTTAAATGATCATTGAATAGGCATATGAATGAGAATGGAATAGTCTAGGTTAGATGGGCTTCAGATTGGTTCTTTAGGTCAGCACAACATTGAGGGCCGAAGGCCTGTACTGTGCTGTACTTTTCTATGTTCTAACAACTATATCCTGACAGCACACTGGGTGCACCTGCACCACAGATTCAGGCAGCACAACACCATCTTTTCCAGGGCATTTAGGTATGCTCAATAAATACTGGTCTTCTCAGAGATGGCCAGATCCCATGAACACACAAGAGAGTGTTAATACTTTCCAATTCCATTCCTAAAGAGACAATACATGTATAATTCTCATAATTGGACAAAGCAGATTATATTACTTTGGAAGGACACTGCAGCCAAGCCTAATCCTCTCTTGAGATATTAGTAGTTTGATTAGAAAAATAGGTTAATAAACAATGTGTTCATCTTGTTATGACACATCTCTGGATCAGGTGGGACTTGAACCCAGGCCTTCTGGTCCTTGGGACTCTACCACTGTGTCACAAGAGCGCTCCTCACATATGTTTGGTTTAAATGGTGCTGCTATTAAACAATTTTCTTATAATGTGGGATCACACAGGAACGGATCTTTATCAGAACAGTCTGTACCTGTTTTCCTAAACAACCTGTTCAGAAACTATCACTAGTTTCCATACATACAGGCAAAGAAGGACACCACTTTGACTGGGACAACACACATCCTAGGACAGAAGAAACAAAAACACGCATGAGACTTCTTAGAGATATGGCATTCTAACCACAAATCCATCAATAAACTTACATTGACTTCGATCCCATCTATGTTGCCTTAAAAAGAAGAGCTGGAAATGACATCACCCACCTTAAGAAACCTAGACGAATAATTAGAGAGGCGAGATACACCATCAGCGTCCTCACCGACAATGTTACCTAGTCATGGTGATGAAACATCTGAAAACAAACCATTCAGCTCAGCGAACTAACTTACATACTGGTCAGAAATATTGTTACACACATTTGGAGCAGGTGGGACTTGAACCCAGGCCTCCCAACCCCAGCGACACCACCACTGCACCACAAGAGGGCTGCTTAGATATGTTTGTAGGAGATTTGACAGGGTAGAGGTCAGCTGTCACTCATTCTTTTTCCAACTGCTTTTTATGACAGACTCAGTTGTCCTGCTCCAGCCAATGTTAACAAATCTAGCACTTGTGGGATCAAACTTGGTGAGTGTTTGTGGCAGAACATCAATAGCTGAGCAATTGAGGGTTATTAGAAATTCAGATTTGCAATTACATTTTCTAACACAGTACTCTTCTTCTCAGTTCTGAGTATGGAATCAACTGAAAAATAGTGTATTTCACATTGACATATTGGAATACTCAAGTTAAGATTAGATTCCCTACAGTGTGGAAACCGGCCCTTCAGCACAAAAGTCCACACTGACCCTCTGAGCAGCTATACAGCTGTGATTGTATGGCAATCACAATAAAGACAGTCTAAATACCCAACATTCTGTTCCTAAAACATTCCTGACTGGGTTATACTCACCTTGACACAACTTGGAATATTGAAGTTCTAAAGTGTCATGCTGGGATCTCTCCATCTCTCAGATTTTCCTTCGTATTCCCTGTGTTTGTTCAGAATATTCGTCCACTGCATTCTCAATCTAAAGGGGCAGGCGACCCACAGAGACCTACTTCCCTCTGACTAATGCACCTAAAACTATGGGCAATTTACCTAATCTGCACCCCTTTGGACTGTGGGACGAAACAAGAGCATCCAGAGGAAACCCATGCAGACACGGGGAGAATATGCAAACTCCACACAGACAGTCACCCAAGGCTGGAATCAAACCTGGGTTCCTAGTGCTGTGAGGCTGTAGTGCTAACCACTGAGCCATCGTGCCACCCCTAATGTTAATTACAGCTTGATAACACTATTGTATCAGTGCAGAACTGAGGAGTGCCTTAACAAAGTGGACAGAATAAAAAGGACACAGATAGAAATCTGAAGTTAAAACAGAAAATTATGGAAACTCTCAGTAGATCAGGGGACATCACGGAGTGAGAAACAAGAGTTACTGCTTCAGGGCAATGACCTTTCTTTAGAACTTATTCAAGTTTACTGAAGTTATAGTTATGGGGAAAAGAGGACAGGTTTGGGAAATCACTTACGTCCAATGGACTGCAGTAATTCAAGAAATCACCTTACCACCGCCTCCTCAAAGACAACTGAAGATGAGCAATAAATGATGGACCAGCCAATTTTGCCAATATCCCAGGAGTGAATAATGGTATCACCCTCCCCCAAACTCCAAAAACTGAGAAAAACTCCCTCAATGATCTGTAATTAAACCAGAATTTCACTTGCCCAGTAGCTTGATTGAGCTGGTGACTAAAAGCAAAGTATTGACTTACTGCAATAACAATTGCACAATTGTCAACATTAAAGTTTTTTTTAAAAAAATCCGCTCATTTGTTTCTGTAATGTGAGAAATGTCGACCGACCCCGCTAAATGGTGCTTTAAAGAGATGGGGAAAACCGCACTGACAGCACAGTCACAATGCTCGAAACTTTCTATTCAATCCCTCTGCTAGCAATGCAGGCGTTCCCATTGCTTTGTTGTTTTTATGAGATCCTGAGGCATTAACAGCGAATAAGATGCGGCGGAAATTGCTGAAAGTGCGGGCAGGGGAGAGGATGTGCCCCTAAAAGTCTGGGAGAGTGCTATCTACGGAGGCGGCCGGAGGCTGGGGCTGGGAGTACGGTCAGTGAAGCTGAAGGAACCAGCGTCAGCGGGCGGGGCTGTTCAGGCTCCGCGCAGCGTCTCCACTGAATGAAGGAAGGCATTTGGTACAAGTGCGTGCACTGGGACAGCACGGGACAGGAGCCCACCACTCATTCTGATGCGTTTTATTATCTGGGATCGCTGCTCACACAAAAAGGCACTTCAAGGGCCCCCCGACTCTATCTAGTCCTTACACATGGATAGGAGCAAAGGTAAGTGAGTGGAGGGTGCGATCTGATCGACTTTGTTTTGACCCCAGGCTGGTTTACAGTGTGTTTTCCCCCCTCCCTGTTAACTCCTGTACTCGTTGGATCTGTTCTCCCCGCCTTCCCTTTCGTCACTGACCCGAGGAGGGCAGCCCCCAAGCTGTACCTGACAGAGCAGAGCCCACTCAGGGCTGAGGGTTACCCTCCAGTGTCTGAGGAAAGGTCAGGGCTACATTGGCTCTTCACTTCCCCTGGACTCTCCGCTCTTTGCTGCCTGGCGCTGATGCCCTGTCACTTTGCAGATTGGACCCAAACTTCCCCAGGTCCGTTATAGGAGTCCGTTGGGGGGGGGGGGGGGGCCAGCTTGCTTTTTAACTCCTTTCCGTTGACGGTCAACGGAATTTTGAGCAATTCGTTCAACTCCGAGCGGGAAGTGTCATGCACGTCAGTGACGTTCGAGGCTAGACCACGGACCGGTACAACTTGCAAGGACTGTGTTCCTTTCACTTTGGGATTGTCAAACTGATGTGGACGTGAACGTTTGTGAATTGATGCTCCTCGGGACCCAAATCTAAATCGAGGAAACTACGAAAGGAGTGAGATGCGAGCTGCCCCCTGATAAATTGGGGAGCGTTGCTTTCATGAATGACGGTGAAGAGGCAATGACAAATATTTATGTCATGCATGGAGGAATCGCAACAATAGTTTGTTCCTGTCTGCTGCAAACGGGAGAAGTGCCTCGATCATGACTAATGAGGGGAATTCGGGATAGTATTCGATACAAGGCACAGATTGGTCAGAAAAACACCAGCAGACCTGAGGATTTGGAGCAGCTTAGATTTCAACAAAGGAGATTGATTCAGAGAGGGAAATATAATAGGAGTAAGCTTGCGGAAACATACCAATTGATTGCAAAAGTTTTTATAGGTATGTGAGGAAAAAGATTGATGCAGACAAATGGAGGTCCCTTACAGTCAGCAACGGGAAGTTCTAATGGGTAACAAAGTGCTGGCGTACCTGGGTTCTGCATTCACAAAGGAGGCCACAGATGATCTCCCGTTAATGTTGGGGAGTCGGGAATGTAGTGAGAGGGAGGAATTGAAGGAAATCAATATGAATAGGGAAATGGTGTTGGGGAAATCAGTGAGAGTAAACGCTGATAAATCCCCAAGCCCAATAATCTACGTCCCAGAATACTGAAGGAAGTGGCTTTAAAAATAGTGGATGCATTGTTGGTCATCTTCCAAGATTCTACAAACTCTGGACCAATTCCTACAGATTTATGGGTTGCTACTGGAACTCCACAAATTAAATAAGGGGTAGAGAGAAAACAGGAAATTATAGGCCAGTTAATCTGACACAGTGAGTGGGGAAAATGCTAGCGACCATTATAAAGTCAGCCAGGATTTATGAAAGGGCAATCATGCTTGACCAATCTACTGGAATGTTTTGAGGATGTAAGTCGTGGAGTTGATAAGATGGCTCATGCGGATGTGGTTTACTTGAAATTTCAGAGGGCTTTGCATAAGGTCCCATGAAAGAGATTAGCATGTAAAATTAGAGTGCATGGGATTAGGGTAGTGTTGTGACGTGGATAGACATTGGCTGATGTTAAACAAGGAGTAAGATTATACAGGTATTTTTCCAAGTGGTAGTCACTGACTAATGGGGTGTCACAGGAATCCATGGTTGGATGCCAGATATTCACAATATATATTCATAATTTGGATGAGGGAGTTGAATGTAATATCTCCGGAGTTTGCAAACAATACATAGCTGGGTAGGAGGGTGAGCCATGACAGGGTACAATGATGCTTCAGTCTGATTTGAGTGAGTGGGCAACTGGATGGCAGATAAAGAATCATGTGGATAAATGTGAGGTTATCTATTTTGGTAGCAGAAACAGGAAGACAGATTATTATCTGAATGGTGGTAGATTGGGAAAGGGGAAGGTGCGATAAGAGCTGGGTATCCTTGTTCACCAGTAACTGAAAGTAATAACGTAGATGCAGCAGGTGGCAAAGAAGGTAAATGGTTTGTGGGCCTTCATAGTGAGAGGATCCGAGTACAGGAGCTGGGGTGTCTTGCTGCAATTGTACAAGGCCTTGGCAAGATCACACCTGAAGTATTGTGCGCAGTTTTGGTCTCCTTATCTGAAGAAGGATATTCTAGCTATGGAGGGAGTGCAATGAATGCTTACCAATCTGATTGTTGGGATGGTAGGACTTATGAATGAAGCAAGAAGGGATCAGTGAGGACTATATTCACTGGACTTTAGAAGAATGAGGGTTTGTGGTGTGTGTGGGGAGCGTCTCATTGCAAACCTACACATTTCTAACAGGACTGACCAAGCTAACTGAAAGAAGGATGTTCCCAATGATGGGGTAGTAATGAACTTAGCTGGAAATGTGTTGCTGGAAAAGCGCAGCAGGTCAGGCAGCATCCAGGGAACAGGAGAATCGACGTTTCGGGCATAAGCCCTTCTTCAGGAATATTCTTTCAGGCTTATGCCCGAAACGTCGATTCTCCTGTTCCCTGGATGCTGCCTGACCTGCTGCGCTTTTCCAGCAACACATTTCCAGCTCTGATCTCCAGCATCTGCAGACCTCACTTTCTCCTAGTAATGAACTTAGTAACACAATCTACTGATATAGGGTAGACCCTTTAGGACTAAGATGAGAAATTTCTTCACCCAGTGAGTGGTGAGCTTGTGGTATTCTCTACCACCAAATGTGGTTGAGGCCAAAACATTGAATGTTTTCAAGTAGGAGATATATAGTTCTTAGGACTGAAAGGCTTAAAGGATATGGAAGAAAGTAGGAACAGGACACTAAGTTGGATGATCAGACATGATCATATTGAATGTTGAAGCAGGTTTGAAGGGCCAAAGGGCCTACTCCTGCTCCTGTTTTCTATGAATCCTAGCTGTTCACTGGGTTGTGCTACCTCAACTGTGTCTCTGACTGGACTGTTGATAGAACAACAGAGCTATGCCAGTTAACATGATCCCAGTCATGCATTCAGAAATCCTACAGCAACATTGCTTTCAATCCCCATAGTGGAGCTGAGAGTCTTATTGCAACTCAAATCAATTCTGTTTCACAAGCAAACAAAGATTCAGGAGTGGTTTGGAAACAAAGATGTGCACTGTTCACACTGTGAGTCACACTGATGATGTGTGAGAATGATGGTAGCGCAGTGGGTTATCAGAGATCAATTCAGGCTGAGCAATGGCATCCTTTTCCAGGTAAATAGACTATGAGCATTTGTTTGCAACCATCTAAGAAAGATTATCTTGAAGCACACTTTCCTTTTGTTGGTGAATTCTTAGTGTTGTTAGGTTTCATCAGACAAACAAAATATTTGCAATGATCCAAACATCTGAGAGCAGAGAGAACTGCAATGCAAATCTTCCCCAATGGCTAAAGTAGATGAATGACTGGGTGTTGTGTAATTTCTGTTCCTGTTTATCTGAAAAATTGAATTCATTCAGAAAACCATGAGAATTATAAGTGGGAGAGACAGGAGTCTGTTTAATATGTTTCATCCGGGTGTAAGTGACAAGTGGGAGAGATATGATCTTTTACCGAATATAATTTTCTCGTTGATTTCGAAGTTAGTGGTCCGCAAAGTAGGAAACTTCAAATCTTTATTATCAATTGTGCACAGGGCTGTTTCTGGGACTAAATGTTTCCAATCTCTGGCAAGGTCATCTGAGGAGAAGGGAAAAATGAAGGAGTCAATTCCTTTGCCATTTAAATATGTCAGCTGTCAGGTCAAGTAAGGAGCAGCACTGACACCATCCTTGGAGAATTTCTGGAGGATGAACCATCCCACTCCTTCTGACTAAAGTAAATAGTTGGGAGCTTAACTGAAAACATGTTAACCATGTGATTTATCAATTTGTGCTCATATTTATGCCAGCTGTTATGTGCTGTGACAGCTATAGCTCAATCAGATCTAGTTATCTGCTCTTGTCAACACAGCACTGCTGATACTGTTGTGAAAACTCCAAACTACAAACATTTTTGGCTTTGTCAGCAGAAGAATTAGTATTTATAATATAACTGCTTAAAGCCAATGTGGTACATATGAGCAAAGTACTGATTAGAGTAATAAATAGAAACTACTATTTTCTTTTCATTCTTGGGGTATGACTGTAACTGGTAAGGCCAGCATTTCATGTCCACTCATAATTACCCTTGAATTGAATGGTTTGCTCAGCCATTTCAGAGGTCAGTTAAGAGTAAACTATATTGCTGTACATGTAGGCCAGACCAGGTCAGGAATGGCTGATTTCCTTTCTGGAAGAACATTACTGATTTAGATGCATTTTTACAATTCTCTGTGGATTCATGGTCTCCATTACCAAAACTAGGTTTCAGCTGCAGATTTGCTATCTAAATTCAAATTTTACCAGCTGGCATAGTGGGATTTGAACCCAGGTCCCCAGAGCACCAACCTAGATCTCTGGATTACTGTTGCAATGACATCAGTACTATGCATTCCCCAAATTTTTAAAATTATGATGAATGCTTTTGAATGTTTTACGATGAAATAAATAAGTATTTGGTAGTATAGAATTTAGCTAAATACAAAAAAAACAGAACTGTTCAACTTGCACACGTCAGGACAATTTGCAAGAATGCCAATGAAAAGGGTAAACAATGTTTATGCTGTATAAGAGGAGAGAATTGATCGGTTGACAAGTGGAGTCTGGTTAGCGGAGGTGTTTCCATGGAGCATGCACTAGTTAAATTTGACTGACAGTACTGTGTTGATCATGATGGAGAAAAACCGACAGCTGGTAGTGATAGTTCTCCAGCATCACTAGATGCTGCCCAAACTCTATTGAAAATTGCACATCCTCCCAGAAAGTAGGTCTGGATGAACCAAACCCTTTAACACACCATCTTAACTCCTCGTCCTTGTCATATGTTGACAAAAGCATCTCTTAGGTTTGACTAAAGCCAGCCACCTGAAGTGGTGGGCAGACTCATCCTGGTTCCACAGCTTGCAGTGAGAATGGCAGGAAGTGCTGAAGTGACCTCATAATTGAAGCTTTTCCACCTCTGGTAGTTTTGCTGGAGGCTGAGTGAAATCAGCTTTTCATTGAGAAAATGGCTTTTCATTGGAGAAAAAAGTGAGGAGCCAACCTACGTAATTCAGTGCCCAAGTGTAGGCAGAGGAGGATGCCAGTGGGCCAGCTAGGCCTCTGCCAAAAACTCCACCCAACCAGAATCAGGGGGCCATAGCTGACAGTTTTCCCTCCACATAGCTGGCCATCCAGCTGTGGCCATGCTTTAACATTTAAAATATCACACATGTTGAAGAGACAATGCAAAATGTATCTGCTTCAGGGTCTAATTCCCAAACCTCCTCTGCAGAAGGGCCTGCACCCAACTCTTCCTGTGGGGCTGCCATTCTTCTGAGGCTTAGCCTCAGGAACAATCTGTGATTGGATACATTCAAAGAGGAACAGGAACAGACCATTTCGTTTTTCAAGCCTGCTGTGCCGTTCATTAAGATCATGGCTGGTCAGTTTGAGTTCAGAATTCCACTTATCCCTGATTATCAATTACCACTTATTCCTGATAACCTCGAGTTTCTTGCCTAACAAGAATCTATCTATTTCTGCCCAAACATTATTCAATGATCTTACCCCCACTGCATTCTGAGGTGGTGGTCCAAAGTTGCACAACTATCTGAGAAAATAGTTTTCTTCTCATCTTCGACCTAAAAGGACAACCCTTAATTTCACAGTTCAGGACTCGTGCATAGAGAAAGCTTCTTTCCATGACCAACTTACCAAGACCATTCAAAACCTCAAATTATTCCTCATGCTTCCAAACTCCAGTGAAAACAAGCCTTTCAGCATCTACCCTGTCAAGTTCCTTCAATATCTTAAGTGCTTCAGTGAATTTATCCCTCATTTTTCTTGACTCCAATGAATATAAGACTCAATCTATTCAATGTTTGTTCATTAAACAGTAAATTACAGGCAGAAATATAAAATATTACCATCTGTAACATTTGCTGTTTGCAAAGGGATTACAGTGAATCATTATCCTATTTGTCTCAGAAACCTCGCTGGAGTCTTCATTTCGGATATTGCTATCAATCAGATTTTTAAAAGGTCTTTCAGGTTGTTAGAATTGAATCAATTGGCTTCTGTCTGAGAAGGCAATTGATCCAGTTCCAGTTAGAGTCCAAAGCTATAATATAGTCAGTAATAGACCTGTAGGGCATCCAGGAGAGACTTCACTCAGAGCATGGATAGAATGTGAACTTAACTAACATGAGAAGTATTTGAGACAGAGATAACTGGGTATTTGGGAAAGCTAGCTAAACATGTGAGTGAGAAAACAATAGAAATATCTGTTGATGGCTCAGACTATCTTGTATCTTTCATGATCTCCAGATGTTGCAAAGTGCTTTACAGCCAATAAATTAATCACTGTTTAATGTAAGAAGCACAAAGCCTATTTGCACCCATCAAGCATCCACAAACAGAAATATGCTACTTATCAGATAATCTGTTCTCATCATGGTGATCTAGTGATAAATATTGTCTGGGACATCAAAGATCACTCCCTTATTTTTCCTTTGAAAATGTGCCGGGGCAATTTTTGCATCCACGTAAAGGCAGGGCCTCAGTTTAACAGCTCACCTGAAAAGCAGCATTGCAGACAGTGCAGTACCCTCTCAGTACTGCATTGAGGCCATCAGGCTAGATTTTGCTCACATTATTGCTCACATTATTGAAGTTACACGTGAACATGTGACCTTCTGACTCAAAGGCAAGAGTGCTACCAACTGAAATGCAGCTGACATGAGAAAGAGTTAGAGGAGGCTTTGGTGGAGCATAAACATTTTATTGGGCTGGATGGCCAATTGCTGCTATGTAAATAAATACTCAGTGTCTATAAGGATAACACTAGTAGCTCAGCATAAAGCTACCACTAATTATCTTTTGTTTCATAAGAATAAGTTATGTATATAAAATTACAGAGAAATTACAACATTGGAATAAACTGTTCAGCCCCACCATTTCATGTCAGCTTTTTCTCTCCATGTGAACAGCTGTTCAAATCCCATATTCACACCCAATTTCATGTCCTTTAATTTCCTGTTCCTTCAATCTTTTCTTTAACATTCTTAACTTTTGACATGGTTTGTACTCATTAGATAACCTAACAAGATGAGGGTGATAACGGGCCACCTTCAGGAGCCACCATAATCCAACTTTCAAGATGCCAGCACTATTCCTTTGGGGAAAAGCAGTCTCAAAAGAAATGCACTAGAACTCTTTTAAATTATGCCAGTATTTTGATGAACTGAGTATAGCAAAACTGTTTGAATCACATCTTGAATTCAACCTCACACCAATATCGTACTTACTAAATAGATTAAAGTACATTATTTTGATTTCATGATACGTAATAATCAAAAATGTTTAAGCATAACTCACTAAAAGGGTTTCATTGTTTGCATCCAAGACAGTATAAGTTTCTGGACCCATCAACTCACTCAGAATTATGTCAGCACCTCTCCCTTTACTTTCAAGAGGAATCCCAACTGGCCATGTACAATGTGATTTAATGTAACAAGATGCAATGTTTTATGTTGTTTATTTTTATTTCAGGAAAAGCATAAGTGTAAATAGCAATAATTAAGCTCCAGCATTTGTTCTGATAAGGAGATGTAATTTGTTGTCTGATCCCTGTAAATCACTGTTCGTAGTTATGCTTAGAATAACATGTGATATCTCACTTATTTGTTATGATATCAATATTAACTTGCAAGTTTAAACAGGATCACTTCATACATGATGAAATTAATAGGCTTTTCAGTTCCACACATGTTTCTAATCAAATAAAGTACTGTCTGAACATATTAATAGATTTCCAGTATGATCATTTGTCCCAGGTAGCTCAGTGAATTAATCTGCTGTACTGTGGTCTAGAATCATAAGATTAGTCACAGCATGGAAAGGGGATGTTTGACCCACTATGTCTATGCTGGCTGTCTGTAAGAGCAACTCGCTTGGTCCCACTCTTCCAGCTTTGACATGTAAGCCAGCAAATTATTATTATTCCATTAGTTTTTGAAGTTGTTAATTGAACTTATTGCCACAACAATCTCAGGCAATGTATTCTAGATCCTGAACATTTGCTGTGGAAACCCTTTTTTCATCTTATGTCACAATTACTTCATTGGCTAATCTACTTAAATCAGTGCCCTCTGGTTCTTAAACCTTCTGTTAATGGGAACACTTTTCCCTATCTACCCAGACTCCTGATGATTTTGAACACTTCTATCAAATATCTTCTTGGTCTTCTCTACTGGAGAAAGAACAGCCCCAGTTTCTCCAATATGTCGACATTACTGAAGTTCTTGATCCCTGGAACCGTCTTGTACATCTTTACTGCACTATTTCTACTGCCTTTGCATCTTCCCTTTGTGAAATAAATGACCATTCTAGAGTCTGTGCAGTTCAAGCAAGCAGAGATTTTATTGAAACATATGTAAGGGAGAGTCTCATCTTGACTACAAAGAACTTCTGAAAGATACAGAATTTTCAGTTCTCCAATCCTCTTTCAGCCTCCAATCAACCCACTCTTTTTTTACTATTTATATGCTGAGAGAAAACTTTAGAATTCCCCTTTATATTAACTGCCAGCGTCTTCTCATTCCTTATTTTTCTTATTTCTCCTTTCATTTCCTCTATTCAGTCTGCCATATGAACCTTTTATCTGCTTCATTGTCCATCTGTCTCTGTCATCAACAAGGGAGTACCGTCTTGTTTGTGCATCTTTCCCTCTTGTTGCAATGTGTTCCATGTGGCGTGTAAAATGGTTGTCATTCTAATGCCCTCATTTATATATGATGATATCGGGATCATAGTGTACTAATGTATTCATGCAAATGCAGTGTATCTCAAATGGATCTGAGCTATTTCCTATTTAAAGGCACCACTTTGTTCCATTATGTTTTTCCTTGCCTACGTTAAAAGTAAGTTTCAGTTGATATTGATCTCTCAGCTTCATCAAGACACTCAGCTGTTATCGTTGATGGATTCTGGATTAGTGGTGCTGGAAGAGCACAGCAGTTCAGGCAGCATCCAAGGAGCAGTGAAATCGACGTTTTGGGCAAAAGCCCTTCATCAGGACTAAAGGCAGAGAGCCTGAAGCGTGGAGAGATAAGCTGGTGGGGGTGGGGGTGGAGAGAAAGTAGCATAGAGTACAATAGGTGAGTGGGGGAGGGGATGAAGGTGATAGGTCAGGGAGGAGAGGGTGGAGTGGATAGGTGGAAAAGGAGATAGGCAGGTAGGACAAGTCCGGACAAGTCATGGCGACAGTGCTGAGCTGGAAGTTTGGAACTAGGATGAGGTGGGGGAAGGGGAAATGAGGAAACTGTTGAAGTCCACATTGATGCCCTGGGATTGAAGTGTTCCGAGGCGGAAGATGAGGCGTTCTTCCTCCAGGCGTCTGGTGGTGAGGGAGCGGCGGTGAAGGAGGCCCAAGACCTCCATGTCCTCGGCAGAGTGGGAGGGGGAGTTGAAATGTTGGGCACGGGGCGGTGTGGTTGATTGGTGCGGGTGTCCAGGAGATGTTCCCTAAAGCACTCTGCTAGGAGGCGCCCAGTCTCCCCAATGTAGAGGAGACCGCATCGGGAGCAACGGATACAATAAATGATATTAGTGGATGTGCAAGTAAAACTTTGATGGATGTGGAAGGCTCCTTTAGGGCCTTTGATAGCGGTGAGGGAGGAGGTGTGGGCGCAGGTTTTACAGTTCCTGCGGTGGCAGGGGAAGGTGCCAGGATGGGAGGGTGGGTTGTAGTGGGGCGTGGACCTGACCACGCGCCCCCCTACAACGGAAATGTTAGCGGATGATTTGGTTTATGCGAAGGTTGGTAGGGTGGAAGGTGAGCACCAGGGGGGTGGAAGGTGAGCACCAGGGGCATTCTGTCCTTGTTACGGTTGGAGCGGTGGGGTCTGAGGGTGGAGGTGCCCCACCCCTCCAACCGTAGCAAGGACAGAATGCCCCTGGTGCTCACCTTCCACCCTACCAACCTTCGCATAAACCAAATCATCTGCCGACATTTCCACCACCTCCAAAAAGACCCCACCACCAGGGATATATTTCCCTCCCCACCCCTTTCCGCCTTCCGCAAAGACCGTTCCCTCCGTGACTACCTAGTCAGGTCCACGCCCACCTACAACCCACTCTCCCATCCTGGCACCTTCCCCTGCCACCGCAGGAACTGTAAAACCTGCGCCCACACCTCCTCCCTCACCTCTATCCAAGGCCCTAAAGGATTCAGACCATTCATCCAAACAAGCCCACCTGATATTGCTCCCAGCAATAAAGTAATGTGCTAAATTTTTACCACATTGACAAATACCAATTGGCTTTTCATGGGTTTGTCAACAGGGATTTCCACTAATTCAGAGCCATCCTCCACAGGGGATCTGAATTGTCTCTGAACAGGGCAAGCAATTCAACCAATCTTACTTCCAATTGAACTTTGTCCAAAACATAGAATCATAGAATCCATACAGTGTGGAAGCAAGCCATTCAGCCCATACTGAACCTCTGGAGAGCATCCACCAAGTCACCTGTCCCCACCCTGCATTTACCATGGCTAATCCACCTACCCTGCATATCCCTGGATACTATGGGCAATTTAACATGGCCAATCCACTTCATCAGTCCATCTTTGGACTGTGGGAGGAAACCAGAGGACTCTGAGGAAACCCATGCAGACATGGGGAGAAGTGAAAACTCCACACAGAGAATCATTCAAAGGTGGAATCTAACCTGGGTCCCTGGCACTGTGAGGCAGCAATACTAACCATTGAGCCACCATATCACCCATTTTAACACACATTGTTAAAACTAGGAAGCAAAAGATAGAAACATTAAACCTTAATTACATTTATACCATGTATGAGAAAAAAAAGATTGAGTTACTTATCAAAAGAAATGGCAAAGTTAATTTTCATCTAAAGGAATTAGACTTTTGAAAAATTATTAACTCTCCAGTTTATCCTTCCTACCCACTAGTTGAAAGTAATTTCTAAGGTCAGGCAGCATTTCAAAAAGAATAACATTGTAAAGAAATAATGAAATGGCCGTCATTCATTGGAACCTATTCCTCATCGCTTTCATTAAAAAGAATATATCTTGCAAAGGTCAAGTGATTGTAAATAGATAATAAAGACTTTGTTCACAGTGATGAAATTGAATTAGAATTTCAGTGATATTTTAAGGACAAACTTTCCACACAAGGTACAACTGATTAAGTGTTCGTCTAACATAGGTATAGAATATGCTCGATGATTGATTTGTGTTAAGTCTGCACAATGGCATGGCATACAGAGTATTAATAAATAGGATGGGAGCTATTACTATTTTCAGAAAAATAAGTTTATTCTAGTTATATTTAAACTAATTTAGAATATTAAGAACATGAAATGAATAGCAAGCAGCCAACAAAAAAAGGAAGGAAAATGGGATAATTCCTGGATTTTGAGGGAATTGAAGAAGAGACAGTGATTGCCATTGACTTTAAAGGAAGTAGTCTACCAAGATCTAACAAGAGCTATGGCAGGATTTCTCCTTTCCTAATTACTGGACATCAACTGTAGGGGATCTCCATGCATTCAACAACATAAATGGAGTCAAAAAGAGTAAGTAGCCAATGACTTTAAGTAGTTTTCATAGACAGCAAGGAAAGAAGCAAAACGTTTCACTCATAATGCATTGTACAAGCATCACTGTAAGGATTGGGACATACACATCAGAATTTGAGACATCATAAATTTTAAAAGGAAATTATATGTTTAAAAATTGGATTTTTATTATAAAGGAAAAATTTGAATTTGGCAAATATAAAACTAATTTTCAAAAGGAGAGAGGTTGTTCATCAGTAGTTATGAATTAGGGTGCAATTAAAAGCCTAGCTAACCATTTGGCATGTTTTCAAAGCAATATTTTAGCATGAACAGGTCAATGATTAACGGTTCAATTATTCTAAAGTTTTCAATCTATTGGGACATGTATTTTTTGAATTCATTCATTAAATATGGGTATAGTTGGCTGCACCAACATTTATTGCCCATCCTTAATACCCAAAGGGCAGTTAAGATTCAGCACACATTGCTATGGGTGTGGATCACATGTTAACCAGATCAGGTAAGGATGCAAGTTTCCTTTCCTCAAGCTCATGAGTAAACCAGACGAGCTTTTCTGACAAATAACAATAGTTTCATGGTCATCATTAGATTCTTAATTCCAGAGTTTTATTGAATTCAAGTTCCACCATCTGCCATGCAGGATTCAAAACTGATTCCCCAGAACATTTTGTGGGTCTCTGGATTAATCATCTAGCAATAATATCTCCTTTGGAGGTAGGACAATTGCTGACAGCAGCTTCTGGATATCCATGTTTAACTCTGCATATGTGGATACCTGTTGTCAGTCTCACAGGGTAATGGCACTGAATGCTGACAATTGTGCAACTATAACTGCAGAATCAAGCTAATAAATTGTTAAATCTTTGAATCCAAGTTGCCCTCAGATAACAGATTAATAGATTATGAATTATCCAAGCAACTGCTATTTCATTCACTTCTCATAATTACTATCATCAAGACATTATATATGAAATAACTCCACGGAGGCTGGTATCCCGTCACCAAGTCACCCTTTATCTACACGTCCATAGGACTGGACACTGATCTGGCTTCTTCAGAGCCAGCGTTCAGAGTGAACAGAACCTCTGACGCTAACGTTTTTTTTTTCAACTCCTGTTCTTTTTTTTCTTTTTCTTTACCCCCACACTACTTCCTAACTGTGGTAGTAATTATTTTTTTCCCCAGCTCCCATGTGTGTGTCCAGGTGTGAGACACAGTGAGAAACACAAGGTGCACAAATCTTTACTCAGTTTCCGCCACCAGGAAGAAAGGAAACACCTGAGTGGCCAGTGACAAGCAGTGCCCTTCACATCAAAGGGCAATGCTGTGTGATCAAACAGTGAAGAGGAGGGCAGGGATTAAATCAAAATAGAGTTGGAGGGGGAAATAATGCACTCCACTCCCTGCGGTGCTCACCTCTCCCTTAACAACTCCAGGGTGTTGGTGGACACCGCGTGCTCCTTTTCCAGAGACACCCAGGCTCTAATGTAACCACGGAAGAGGGGCAGGCAGTCGGTCCTAATGACCCCCTCAACGGCCCGCTGCCTGGACCTGTTTGTGGGACACTACTGTTTATCTTTTTTTTCTTTTTTTTCCGTGTTTGGTCCAGTGAGTATTACTGGACTATATGATGCTCCGTGAATGTGTGTTACTGGTGAAATAAATCCACAGAGCCCAGTATACAGTACTGTTTATTTCTTTTTTTTGTTCTTTTTTTCTTTTTTCTTTTTTTTAGGGAAAACACCCGAGTGGCCAGTGACAAGCAGTGCCCTTAACATTGCTGTTTTTTTTTAACCCCCACACTACCGCCTAACTGCAGTAGTGCTTATTTTACACTACTGTTTATTTTATTTATTTTTTTTATTTAACCCCCACACTACCACCTAAGTGCGGTAGTGCTTATTTTTTCCCCAGCACCCACGGTGTGTGTGTGTATATGTGTGAGACACAGTGAAAGACACAAAGTGCACGAATCTTTATTCAATTTCCACCACCAGGAAGATAGGAGAACACCCGGGTGGCCAGTGACAAACACTTTCACATCAAAGGGCAGTGCTGTGTGATCAAAACAGTGATGGGGAGGGTAGGGAACACTACTGTTTATTTTTTATTTGGAGGGAGAAATAATGCACTCCACTTATTCCCTGTTTATTTTTTTTCTTTTCTTTTTTCTTTTCTTTTTTTTTCTTTCCCAGCACCCATGGTGTGTGTGTGTGCAGGTGTGAGACACAGTGAAAGACACAAAGTGCATGCTTCTTTATTCAAATTCCACCACCAGGAAGAAAGGAAAACACCCGGGTGGCCAGTGACAAACACTGCCCTTCACATCAAAGGGCAGTGCTGTGTGATCAAAACAGAGATGGGGAGGGTAGGGAACACTACTGGTTTTTTTTAAACTCCCACACTACCACCTAAGTGCGGTAGTGCTTATTTTATCCCCAGCACCCATGGTGTGTGTGTGCAGGTGTGAGACACAGTGAAAGGCACAAAGTGCACGAATCTTTATTCGATTTCCACCACCAGGAAGATAGGAAAACACCCGGGTGGCCAGTGACAAACACTGCCCTTCACATCAAAGGGCAGTGCTGTGTGATCAAAACAGTGATGGGGAGGGTAGGGAACACTACTGTTTATTTTATTTTTATTTTTTTATTTTTTTACACAGTGAAAGACACAAAGTGCACCAATCTTTATTCAAACTCCACCACCAGGAAGATAGGAAAACACCCGGGTGGCCAGTGACAAACACTGCCCTTCACAGCAAGGGACAGTGCTGTGTGATCAAAACAGTGAAGGGGAGGGTAGGGACTAAATCAAAATAGAATTGGAGGGAGAAATGATGCACTCCACTCCCTGCGTCGCCCACCTCTCCCTGAACAACTCCAGGGTGTTGGTCGACACCGCGTGCTCCTTCTCCAAGGACACCCGGGCCCTAACGTAACCGCGGAAGAGGGGCAGGCAGTCGGCCTTAACGACCCCCTCCACGGCCCGCTGCCTGGACCTGTTGATGGCCAGTTTGGCCAGGCCCAGGAGCAGACCCACGAGGAGGTCTTCAGACCTGCCCTCCTTCCTCCGTACCGGGTGCCCAAAGATCAGGAGCGTGGGACTGAAGTGCAGCCAAAAACAGAGTAGAAGGTTTTTAAGGAAATCAAAAAGGGAGTGCAAACGCCCACACCCAATATACACGTGGTCCACGGACTCCACAGCACCACAGAACAAGCAGTTGGGCTGGGAGAACACTACTGTTTATATCGGTCAACCAGGGCTCCCTGACTGGACCAGGTTAACAGCCCCAATTAGGGAATTCATATTCTATGAGGTCCACCTGGCTGACCTTGTTACAATTACTGCAATATATGCATATAATGAGATATTTCATTCAATAGATTACCTACAATTGTTACGAAGGGAAAATAAGCTCTACTGATAAAATAATATTGGAATTCCAACTTGTATTTTAGTTCTGTTAAGAACTAAATGCATAAAGTCTCATACTTCCCTCTAAGCATTGTTGACTATAAACTCTGTCAAACCTTTTAATAAGCAATCAATGTTACCTATTTTCAACTTGCCATACTGCATTCCTGTGCTCTTAGCCAAATGAAACATTGAGAAGATATCAACCAATTGGTCAGAATTTGTGATTTTTTTTTACATTGAACTGTCTGTCCTCATTGTTATTATTCTGCTGAAACTGACCATAATTCAGGATTTAGCTCTGGCCAATATTCAGATGAAAATCCTGAATTTGCGCTGTAACTTACTGTCTGTTAGAGGCTGCACTGTGGATCCACCTCCACACAAAGCAGTGAAATCAGTTAATGTGCAATAACCTCTCTATTCACACCAACATTGCCATTCTAAATTTGACAATAAGTACACCATTTCCAGCCAGGTGTACCTGCCTTTTTAGCAGTGATAAGAGAAACACCTATATACCTGTATGTGGGAGTGTAGTTAAATGTTACCCGTACAATTAATTACTAGATTTTTAACATTATTCTGATTTACAAACTCCTTGTTTTCTCACACTTTGCAGACTTTCTTCACCCTTTTCATATGTCCTAAACTTCATTTTACTCTGTCATTTTTTCCCCCAATGAGATTTGATTTAATGCTTTACATTTTCTGGTTGACTGTCTGTGAGAATTCTTTAATGTGATTGGATCCTTGAATAAATTGATGATGTCACTGTCATTCCAGTCTGGATATTCTAGTGAAAAGATATTGAAATCAACTGCACAATGGGAGGAGGTAAAGTTCTTGCCTCAGGAATTGATAGATCTCGCAATGAAGTTTCCTCTGAAAGCAATGGTGTGTGCCTTTGCTTCACTACTGACTACAAAATAAAGTCTTCTGAAGCCCTTACCTATACCTTTGTCATATCTGGAATTTATTTCCTACTGTTTCCTTAGTTTTACAAATTACATCCTATGTAACTTCCAACTGATGTAGCTCTCTGCTGTCACAAACCAGTCTTACACAAAGTTACCTTTTCTTCATCCATTTATCGCTGGTGTCCCATATCTCTGTATTTCCTAATACTTTGAAAACTTTGTACAGATCTACACAACACTCAATGTTCCTGCCTATGCTTGTCTTTGCAACCTACTCCAAGATGACTGAAATAACTGCACAGAGGCCAGTATCCTGTGACCAAAGTCACCCTTTTTTTTACATGTGCACAGTATGTCAGCTCTGACCAGCTAACCCCAAGCCAGTCCCTAGACTGAGAAGACCTTTAGATTCTCCTGTTTTATATCTTACAGTCAGGGCTCCCTGAATGGCCCAAGTTAGCAACCCCAGTTAAGGACCTCATACTCAATGAGACCCACCTTCCTGCTCTTTCATCTCTGTCAATCTTTCATTTTGCATCATCCATACCTGCAGTTGCAGACCTAAAATGTCATAGCCTCACACTATCAAACACTTTTCCCTAGCATTCATTCCTGACGAGTTATATCTGAAGCTTTTCATATCGTTGTTGTATTTCAGTTTTCATCTTTGAAACAATGGTTGATGTTTTGTAGGATTGCAGATTTATTGTAACTTTCATACATCCAAAAGCTCCAGAGCAAGTTACAGGATCTGAGTAGGAAGATGGCCAGATGCCAGGTAAATAGCTGAACATTTCTGTTTATGTACTAACAGTGCAAGGAAAATATTAGCTGTAATCTTCCCAATTGTGAAATTACAGTCTTCACCACATTTATAATGATTTTAAAAATTGGCAGAAGAACACAATTCATTTCAATCTCTCAATTAAATTATCAATTGTGAAAATCAATGCTGCAAAATCTATTTTAATTTAGCTTATTATGTTTTATATATTATTTATATATACAATTGCAACTAATAATGGATGAAGACGTTCATCTAAACTTGGGATTTAAAGCCAGTCCAAAATGCCCTTTAAAGTTTATTCTCAAAATGGTTCAGTTGAAAGCAGTTGAATCTTTCAGTCAGATGTTCTGGGTTCAATACCCAGTCCAGAAGTTTGAATACAAAAATGAGACTGTCACTCAGTGTCGTGCTGACACGGTGCTTAATTGTCCAAGCTTTCCAATCCATTCCACTGAGACTTTGGCTGACCTCTGAAGTAGATGTAAAAGATCCATATCACTATTTTGAAGAAGAGCAAGGGAGTTATCCCAGTGCCCTGGCCAATAATGATCACTCAGTCAACATCACTGAACACATTTTCTCTTCATTATTATACAGGTGCTGGTGGGAATTTCTGGGAACTGGTTGCTGCATTTTCTACACCACAATACTGACGACACTTCAAAGTGTGTCATAACCTGAAATTGTGAAAGGGACCATAGAAATAGGACTATTTATTTTGATTGCTTATTTATTTCTTCTGTAGTACTTCCCTGATGTCTTTTTCTTCAACCAAGGATTTCCCTCCATGATGGTTGACAGGGCCTTCAATTGTGTCCATCTCATTTCTCACACTCCTTGCCCTGTCTCCCAGAGCCACACTATAATTACCCTTATTACCTTCCACCCTACCAGCTTCCACAATCAGTAGATCTTCTGCTGCCGCTTGTGCCACCTCCAAATAATGCTACCAGAAAGTACATTTCCCTTCCTTTCCCCTTTCAAAGGAAGTCTTCATGTCATGGCATCCTTGTCTTCCCATTGTATCTTGTCCTGCAAATGAAGGAGTTACCATACCTTTAACTAACTCCTTCCTCACTGAAAGAGAGAGCGTGCCAAACACTCCTGAGTGAAACAGTGTACTTGTATTTATTATACTGTAATCACTGCTCATCATGTCATCTTCTCTACAGTGTGAAGACCAAATACCTATTGGATAATGGAACAGTTCAGCACTATTCAGTTAATAAGTGTGACTCTGAACATATGGTCATTTGACATCTTAATTCTCCACCATTCCTGGCCTCTGGTCTTTCTGCCATTGCCCTCTTCCACTCTTTGAATGTGGAGATGCCAGTGTTGGACTGGAGTGGGCAAAGTTAAAAATTCCACAACACCAGGTTATAGTCCAACAGGTTAATGAGCTTGTATTTCAAATACCTGTTGGTCTATAACTTGGTGTCATGTCATTTTTAACTTTTGAATGAAGTAGTCACCATTAGCGTGAGCATTAGAACCTCACCTTTTGATTCAGCACTTAATCCTCGAAACCTAAGTTCAACAATTTAAGATCAAGCTTTTCTTCCTCTTTCCTGCATAGCACTCAGTGCTAATGATTCTATTGTTGTCATTTACATTTTCTCTAAATCTGGAGTTAAAACCTCAGGGTCCAGAATGCCAGGGAGCTCTGACCAATTTATAACAGCTGTGCTCCCACTCTAACAGGCACCAATTCTCACGACCCCCTACTTCACTCACGCAGTTCTAACCAAGTGGTAGCAATATTTTCAATATGGGGTTGCAGTGGGTAAAAGTTTGAGAAGCACCGCTCTCAACCCATATGTTACTTATTTACTTGTCCCATGACCACCCCTTTTTAACACATTTGATATTTAATCATTCCCATCATCCATCCTTTCACAAACTTTCCCATTTGTTCTTTCCTCTGCTCCCACTTTCTTTACATCTGTACTTGCTTAAGATCTGTCATATTTCTAACATTTTCCAGCTGTTATGCCATTGGTAATCTGTTTATAAAGCTACAGTTGCTGCTGACCTACTGTGTATTCCCAGCACATTATGTTTTTATACCGTGTTTGGATGAACACCTTGTATTCCTAGTCACACATATCTGTAATGTCAGAGTCGAAATATTGCTACTGCAGACGTTTGGGAACTGATCTATATTTGCTTGTTTCAGTGTTTCACCTGCATACCAAGCTAGTTCATTGCTGGATGCACAACTACAGAGAAATCAATATTCTTGGCTTTATAAACGTTGCATGCATGTTTTACATAAGATTTATTGCTGCAAATTTGGATCAAACTGTGATAGATATATATTTGTAAGCTTATAGCTGTGACATTTCTACGGGAAGAAGCTAGCCCAGGATTCTGTAGTCCTGGCTTCTGCTCTAGGGGTTGTAAATAGACCATTGGGTGGCTTTAATTCCTTAACTTTCAGGGTCAAATAGCTTCCCAGTATTGCCTCTGTTACACTGTAAAGAGAGCTGTTACCCACTACATCTTATTTCCCTACAAATTAACAAATGGAATAAATATGGATGTAGACACAAATAAATGTTCCATTTGTTATTTCTTAATGATGTAGAGCAAAAGAATATCCAATCTCACTGCTATGAATATCTTATTTTCTATAGCCATCAAACATGATATTCGTAGGAAACAGCAGCATTGTCTTCATAAACACTGACCTTGTATCTGCCATAAATAATAATAATGGCAGAATATGTTTCAAAGTTGTCGCTCATCTTGGAATCTCGATGATGAAAATACATTTGTAAAGCTTCAATGACAAATCTCAGTTTTGCAACTGCTGCTTACTGGGACCATAGCCTGTGCATACATATATTTGGATGACTAAATAGTTAACATTTAATCACTAGGACACACCTTGACCCTACTCATTATTTACTCATTAAAATCTTTTTAGAGTTTAAGATGGCTTTGCACAACTTAATATTTTGCAATCCTTAGCTGCTATATTTGTGAAGCTCCAGTGCATCTTGTCAGATTGAACTGAGCAATTCGAGAAATCTTGACATTTGAAGAACTGCATAATTGCGCCCCAACTGCAGAAACTGTAAACAATGGTAAAGTCAGCTATGTTCCTGCACAAAGTTAAGAGCATATGTAACATTGTCTGATAGGTTATATCCTTTTGCTGAATAGTAGATGGAAACATTGGCTTTAGAAGTTTATATTTTTAAGCAGTGTTGAAAATCCTTTTTGAAAATAAAACAATTTCATACAGTGTTTTAGGGAACCCATAGACAATAGGACTTTTGTTCTATGTGACTTTGATCATTAAAATGCCTTCTCATTCTTTCCCTTCAAAAATCTCTGCTTTTTAACATTATCCTATTTCTGATTCATCTGACCTTGATCTTTCTCATTCAAATACTGAGCACACAGGTGTTGGAAAGTTAGACGTTTCACTGCAGGAAATTTTCTAAGGCTCAAATTCCCAAAACGCTGTCTGTTGCAGGCCTTTCTAGAGATGTACATTAATAAGAAAAGGCAGAGTACTTAATTAATTAGTGATCATCAGTTATATCTTAGCTAAAAACTGACCACAAACAGGCAAGCTCTGTATTGTAATATGCCAAGAATTTACATTTTCTGAAAGCTTCAACTCCAAACATTTTTTTCGAAGTGCCTCCACTGCTGGTCTGCTGTTGTCAGCATTAGTCCAGCTGTTGGCAAGTATAAGTTAAAGCTCGGGTCATGCTGTGATGTTGTGGTAAATCCTGCTTGGCAGGCTAACTTGAACTTAGTTTACTTTGCTGCTGTGATTCATTAAGATGTATGAAGAAATGCTCTTAAACTGTGAACCATTTTTCCATGCAATCTTCGGTTTCCAAACTGGCTCCAGAATGTAGCTGGAGGATGGAACCCTTTTGAATTTTGGATCAAAATTACATGACATCCTGATGCAATTACTGTACTGTAATAAAACACCAACAAATTTTACTTTTATTTTCATTAACGTACACTTGGAACAGCCATAACATTTAATACTCGATGTCAGGAAACATCTCTTGTGCAGTCAAATACTAATTACGATATTGCACAGCCATAGCTAACGACAGGACATGTTACATGTCATTCAAAGCTTTTCAATGGCATGTGTTGGAAATGGCCCTCTCAATTTGATGATTCTTAACTAAGGGTAAGTGCTTAGCTAAGCCTCTAAACTATTTTGGCTTCAGAAATAATAACTTCAGACAGTGGGCACACTTAATCTGCATCAAAGTAAAGGTGACTTTAACAATTGATTTTGAAAAAAAAGAATGAAAATGGGTTTTCTGCTAATAAGGCTTTGAGGGTTTCGTTTTCATACAATTTTACTGAATTTGCCTTGGTAAAATGCTGATGACCAAAGTACCCCTGTCTCTACATGCCTCCTGTAAGGTGGAGTGAGACACTTATTCTTTTAGAAGAAATCCTCTGGGTATTTGTGGAAATGTCAGACTCTTGCTGAAATGTTGGCAAAGTGTTCTGGAATGTTTCCCAATGTGATCCTATTCACAGTTACAGTGGCAAGTGAACATGTCATGTTGAGCATCTCTTGAAGTAGCAACTGAAATCTACAGCTTCACTGCACTTACTCTCAAAAACCTGGTCACCTTAGGAAAGGGGTGAAGGACAAGTGCTAACCACAAGCACTAGCAGGTTGTTTGAGTGGCAATCATACCCCTATTGACCCTCTGGGAAGCTGTTCTTTTGAGTTGAATTCTAAACCCCTTAATCAAGATGGTCTCTTGTCTTAAATGTAGGCTAAACCAACAGTACAGCTCAAAAGCCCAGCCTGCCTCCTTCAAGTACTTTACGTACCCGTACAAGCTGCCAAAAATAGTTGTGGTGGTTTCCAATGCTCTTCCCTTATAGGTTTCCTTGTGTCTTGTCTGAGGTTGTTGTAGACTAATCGATTGCTATAATTAGTCAGCAACTCCAGAATGTTTACATTATGGAACTTCCAGGATACAGAAGGCAGTCTCAATGGATTGTGGTTTGTTTTTGGTTAGAATTGCTGTGCTCATGTATAGTATAGGCTGATGATGTTTTGGTGGCTTCAGATTTGCTGTCGTATTGAAAATTCAGTAAACCTTTACATGAGATTTTATTGCAAGGACATATTCTTTCTCAGTTCTTTTTTCCTCATAACTTCATACAGTACAGATGTAAATTAGTGCTAAATTAACAAATCATGGGAAAACAACAGACTCACTGTTTAATGGATGCACCTTGTTGTTTTTAAGCATTTTGAGACTTAACAGTGTGAGGTAATACTGAAATTATGTGATCGCTCTGTGACTCTAAAACCTCTTAAAATTTTCTCAAAGCTTGATCTGCAAAATGGAAAATTCACATCGCTACAATGAAGGACACTCTTCTCAAACTGACACTAAGCCACATTGTTGAGCAAGGATAGAGGATACTTTATTCTGCGTTTGACTTTTTTGTTGACCTAGCAGTGCTTTACGCTGAGAATTTTTAGTTATAAATTTGCAACTTTGTCCTTAAGATTGTCTCAAACTTTAAGCATAAACATGGTTGACATAATCAGTCTCTTAGGAACTAGGCTATCATCAGCACATTTCTTGGAATGAAATGTTCTTCCATTTTTATTACATCCTCACTATCCTGATGAACTGCTTGCATGTACTTGCAAACATTTGCTTACTAGTTTCCTAAAGTTTCAATTGAAAGATTTTCCCAAGAGCAAACTAAGTTTATTCAGGAGGTAGATGAACATGAAAATCACAGAATCGATTTCTATTTGTTGCTAAAGTAGGTGAGCCCAGCTGGGATAGAAATAGGGACTTTTCAATTGGCTTCAGTCTTTGTGGTAGGAAGGGAAAATTTGGCTAAAATGATGCTGTTCAGAACCCCCTGCTGAAAACACTTAAATACATGCATCTGGTGAGGACAGAAACAGGCAGCATAGCCTAACTGTTGGATGAAAATTACTCTCAGGACTTCCATGTGAAGAATGGCCAGTTAATCAATGAACCAGAGGACAAGAGCAGCCCAGGCAAAATACCATTGTTTTCCAGAGACAAGGGGAAGACAATACAAGAATTGGCAGAAAAAAGGAGGAAGAGGACACAATTTAGAACAAAATTCTATTTGGATGTTATGAGGGGATTAAGTTAGATGACATCTGAAAACAGGATTGGGGAGCATTCCTAACAGTTGGGTTGCAGATAGCAGGTTAAATGTGCATTGCCTGCTGCTTTACCTGATTTCTTCCAGTCAGTACTGCCTGGGCTGTTCATTGGCTACACACATCATCAGAGGGTACAATATCATAGGTAACTGGTGCTACTTTAAGGCAGCTTATGCCCTCTAAATGTGAGCTGCTTATGACTACAAATTGCAGTGAACTGAAACAATGTTGCAATAAGTTTAAGATTTGATGAACATGCAAGACACAATCAGCTGAACCTTATTAGCTGTCATTTTTGTTGTGTTTACACTCCTTCTGGAATGTGCCTGTGCAAAAGAAGTCTGGAGAGGAATGTAATAGTGTTTGTCGAGATTCGTCCCGAGCAGCGCTGTGACGTGGGACTCTGTGTTCTATGGTCTGTACCCCGGGACGCACACAGAGACGAAAATCAACTGTGCCTGGAGGATCATCAGCTCGATGAAAGACGCTCTTTGGGCGGTCCAAAACCCGTTGATCTTCCAGCTGAAGGAGTTGACCCCGACTGAGTATTGCAGACTGGCATATTCCAAGGTCCAGGATTACGTGTTGAGGGACGCACTGGGGCAGCTGCTGCCAAGGCACGGTGGGGAACGACCACTGTGTAACGACTGCCTGCCTAAGAAGAACTGGGGGCCTACGCAGTCATTTGGGCTCCGCTGACGCCTCAGCAGAAGAGCTGGATAGTAAATGTACAGACTTGTATATCTGAAAAATAAATTTCGATGTCTGTATGTAAAGCAATGTAATGAGTGCACAAGAATGGCATGACCAATTGTATAGAGAGCCAAATAATTTTATGAATAAAGTATATTTTTGAAATTAAAAAAAGTTTACATTCCTCATCGCCAGAACTTTCCAACAAGTACCAAGACATGGCTTGGCTGGTGGTGAGAAGGGCTCTGCCTGTGAGATCCTTTATGCACGCCCGGACTCTCTGCCGCACCGCACACTGCCCTCGAAGCGGCTGCGGAAGGGACGAGACTGTTACACATCTCCTTCTGGAATGTGTCTACACAAAGGAAGTCTGGAGACGTATGTAGTGGTGTTTGTGGAGGTTCGTCCCAAGCAGCTCCGTGCTCTACGGCCTGTTCCCCGGGACGCACACCGAGACGAACATCAACTGTGCCTGGAGGATCATCAACTTGGTGAAAGACACTCTTTGGTCTGTCCGAAACCTGTTGAATTTCCAGCTGAAGGAGTTGACCCCGACTGAGTATTGCAGACTGGCATATTCCAAGGTCCAGGACTACGTGTTGAGGGATGCGCTGAAGCTTGGGGCAGCTGCCGCCATGGCACGGTGGGGAAAGACCACCGTGTAACGTCTGCCTGCCAAAGAACAGGGGTCTCACGCAGTAAGTGGGCTCCACTGACGCCTCAGCTAAACATATGGATAGTAAACGTACAGACCAGTATATACAAATGATTACTCGATCTCTGTATGCAAAGAAATGGAATGTTTACATATGTATGGCATGACCAATTGTACAGATCATCAAAATATTTTATGAATAAAGTATATTTTTGAAATAAAAAAAATACATTCACTCTGTGAGGCCCCAAATATTTCTTGCCCTGTTGTCTCAAACCTGCCTCATTAGCTACCGACCATGCCCCTACAGCACACCTCCTATCTGATGCTAACCTCATCCTCCCAGCCATAGCTGGAGGAACTTGCCACCTGCTGGGATATTTTGAAGTCAACATAATTTTTAAAACAATACCAGCTGTGCACCCAGTTAAGCTCAGTTCGTAGCTGCCCTGCATATTTTGTAACATTTTCCCAGAAATGGCAGATAAGGGACATTGGCATCCCACTTTGCAGACAGTGGGTGGGAGGTTCTGGTGGATAAAATGGCGCAGAGGATGCCATGATGGTCTGGTCCAAAATCACTATCCAGGTCAGTTTTCTCTTAGCCACATGGAAGAATGCCTTGTGGTGCCACAAGAAAGCCTTCTGTGCTCCATCAGGCTAGGTGCCACCATCTTCTCTCTGCTACCTTATACTCACAGTATTTTTGCTCCTGCGCATATCTGTCACCAAGGCTCATGCTCGACCACTCTAACTGTTACATATACCATCTTTCCATATTTACCTTCACCAATCCAAACCACTAACCCACCAAACTCTTTCCCCCTGTTGCTGGCACATAGTGCAACTGTGTGTTTGGCATAGCACAATGACAGTGCAAAACAGACAGGGTGAAGCACGGTGCTGTGAGGATTTGGGTAGGCTCAAAGTGAGTTAGTGTGAAAATAGCAAGGGTGCATCCCTGATGGATAACCTAGTCCAATCTGCAAGCCTAGTACCTGTCCCCGTGCACAAAGTGTCCTTCCTTGCAGCAGCATTTGGATGAGAGATGCCAGTGTGTTGCAAAGTGCAGCATTACATTGCAGAATCATACTGTAGGTGGATCAGGGGTTTGCCATGAGCATGTGGTGATGCTGGTACTTGTTGGTTGCCACGGTCAAGGATGTGGCATATCTGCAACCGGTCCCCATGGAACATGCCCAAAGACATCGGTGCCTAGTGTCCAAAATGGAAGGTCTGGAGGATCAAGAGGCGAGTTGGAGTCACCTGCACTGACTTTCATATTGCAAATTCTTTGTATCTAAATTCTATACAACAGGTAATAGAGAGAAATGCATATTAAAGAGATGAGATTAAATAACTATGAGTGATAATATTCATTAATATGGCTGTCACTGCTCACTAGTGAAAACTTAGTTGGAAAGTGCATCATGTCAGTCTCGACATCCAGAAGAGCCTTGCTCAACATCCCATCCAATTCTTCCAAATTTCTCACCACATCGTTTAGGGCCAGGGGTGATTCTGCCTTCCATATAGAAACCTCTAAAAATGCATCCAATTTCACCAGTATCCAAAGAAATAATCCAGCAACTAGCCTCTCATCTTTTTAAGTAGCATGGTTGAGTAATCTTTCAGTCTAACATAAGAGAGGGTGGGTCAGCTGAAAAATGAAGTTTCAAAATACAGCTGGGACTGCAAATTAACAGGTGGCCAGTTTCCTTGCTAAACCCATTTCCCAATTTCCAGTTGTCCCTTACCAAGGCAGTGTACCTTCCTTTGAAAATGTATCTGAACTTTCCATCCCATTTTCCTTTCTTCGTTACCCCCTAAAAAAATAAGAGGAGGAATACAATCCAATATAATCCTTAGTTTGTTAAACATAGGCCAGAAGTCACATGACACCAGGTTATAGTCCAACAGGTTTGTTTGAAATCACAAGCTTTTGGAGGGCTGCTCCTTTATCTGGTGAAGTGACTTCTGAACTTGTCCACCCCAGTCCAACACTGGTACCTCTACATCATGGTTAAACATACATCTGGGTCCAGCAACACTGCAAGTTAATGTTGTCCATCTAGCCTGATTTTTTAAAATCTTGATGACATATCCTGTATTCTGCAATCATCCATTGTGAATCTTATCAAAACCCACCTACTCCTTTAAACATTTTTAAAGCTTTGGCCAGATCTCCTCTTCATACATAAGTGCTTCATTTTTTGATGTAGTGTAGAAAAGATAAGTAAATAAGGAAATGGCAACTAAATTTTAAACCCACCTCATAGCATTGTGGAGGAATTAAATTCACAATGTAACAAATGTCTGGGAACACACACAAGAGTTAAGCAGCTCTAGTGGAATTGCTCCTTGAGGCAGACCCCTGGTGATAAGTTACTTGTGGGAATGATAACACACAGATGGTACAGAATGGTGGGTGGTGGTTTTAATGGGCACTCAACAACTCAGCAATGTTTTTCCTTTTCAAATATGCTTTGTAATCTGAACAGTGTGAAATCAGTGATGAAGTGGATTAGTCATTTCTGAAAGTGTACCCTTTACCATAACATTATCAGGTTAACAGAGTCACAGCATAGGTAAAAATGCAACAGCAGGAAGCTGAAACAATATGAAGAATCACAGCATGTAAGTAATTGAGGAAAATCACCATTTGTTAAGGTATTTGCTTTGATAATGAAGGTGAGTTAATGTAGGAAAGGATCAAAGGAAATGTTCACGCAGAATGCCCACCAAATGAGTAATGATGTGCTGTATGCTGAGTGTCATTCTTTTGCTTTGTCTACATTCACACAATACAAAAGAGCAGACAGGATAAAGTTCAATAATGTTAATCCCACCTAAATCTGCACAGGCTCCAATCAAGCCTAGTCTCCTTGATCACAAAAGAAAAATGCACACATTTTAGCTGCAGCAACTCCATGACTTCAGACACTTTGTACTTAGAATCCAAATACGATATCAACCAGTATCAGAGTGGCAAGAAGCAGACTTTGAGGATTGACACCATTATGTTTGTCCTTATTCTAACCTAGTATTTGGTTGATCAACAAATTCTGCTACCATTTTATTTGATAACAGAAATGCTGCATGCCTGTCCAGCACCTAGGTGTAAAAGTAGTATTAAATAGATTCATGGAATCTGTAGAATCATACAGCACAAAACAGACCCTTAAGTCCAACTCATACATGCTGACGAATTTTCCCAAATTAACCTTGCCCCATTTGCCTGTATTTGGCCCATATCCCTCTAAAACTTTCCTATTAATGCATCTGTCTAAATATGTTTTAAATGTTGTAACTCTACCTACACCGACCATCAGAACTCCACCATTGCTAACCATGACTTTGTTCAGCATGTAATGTTATAGATACAAGTGATACTTTCAGAAATGTTTAATGTGCCTAATCGCCAGTTTCACACAGTGCAAAATTCAAAACATATTTGAAAGGAAAAATCATGCTGTGTTGTTGAATGCCAATGTGACTGTGGCCGAGCTTCTTCTGGATGTAGCTATTCTTGATAAAATAATTTCTGACATGCTTTTTTAAATTAGTATTTACATTTTCCCAACATTACCATCTCAGCTTAATGATTAAACACTATCCATTTAGTAAAATCAGTAACCATTTAATTATGACCTCTTGAATTGATCACAATACCCATTGAGCACTTAAGTTGGTACAACAGAAATAACAACTGTAAATAGAAACACAATACCCAACTTTTACAATAGAAAATGTCAAAGGATTCAGCTATGAAGAGAATATGCAATGCTTGAGGACGGTACGTTCAAATTAAAAACACCCAACATCTTGGGCATTGTCTGTGAAGAAATGCAACATGTTGATGAATCACATCAGAATGGAATAAGCCCAAATCCTTAAAATATTCCTATCTATACAAATACGGCTTGATTAATATGTTACCAGCATATTCTATTTTTTTAATATTAAATATTCTGTATTGTGGTATTTAGTTATTATGGAATTGGTGTATTATCATTTGTGTGTTAATGGATTCTTCATAACCGAGATCTAATCCTGATGAATAGATTTGATTTGATGCGCATGTGCTGTTCTGTGCCAGTTGTTTTCATTCACTCTGACTTGCTGGCTGTTGAATCAGGTCATAGATTGCATTATAAAAGAAAATCTTCCAGATGTTTGTACTTAAAGCATGACCATTGTCAGTGAACAGGTCACACAAGGAGCTGAACATTTGACTCTTGCTTAGAGTTCCAGTCCTAGTGCCATCTGTGACTCTAGCCTTGATTATTTGATTTGGTGAATGCTATCAGTCTGTTGGAGGATTTCTAAGAGATATCTAATTCTACAGGGTGATAAAACTAGTATTTGCCTAACTTGTCCTCCTTGAATTATACCGCTATAACTAATCACAAAGCATTGTTGATGGAAAAGCAATATATTAAAATCATCTCCGCCATCCAATTGAGAGCTGCATGTAAATATTTGTAAACTGGAATTACAGTTGCAGCTTAGTGACTCATACAGACTCCAATCACACTCCATCCCTCATTATCTTTCTTTCCCTCTCTCCGTGTGCCTTTCTTCTTCCCTATCCCCATATCAATGCCTCTGCTGATTTCTCTTTCTTAACATCAGTTTCTAAAATCTGCTCGTTCTCTGACTTGATGTGGAGGAGCCAGTGTCGGACTGGGATGGACAAAGTTAAAAATCACACAACACCAGGTTATAATCCAACCTGTTGTGTGATTTTTAACTTTCTCTGTTACATTTTGGTTTTGCCTCATTTGTAGTTGTGAACTACTTGATCATTTGCCAACTTATATATTATCAGTTTACCTGTGTCTCAGGCCCTTTGAGATATGGTTTTAGTTTGGATGCTCAGATGTCTGAGTTCCTGAGCTAACCTGCCTATTTCTGATAGATGCTTCATTTTGTTGTATTATTGTTCAATGTTTCAGATACAATATAATTTGGACATCTGCACTATTTTGAATTTCTTGTGCTGGAGAAACTATTCCCTTTGCTTCTTTTCTGTTTAGTGAATTATTGTTGGGTTTTTTTGGAGATTTTTATTGCAAGGTTTTCAAATAAGCATTTTTAACCCAATCAGCTGTTGAGAAGGTTTTGTATGATTTGCCTTTAGGACCAATTTTCTTTTTAGCTTCAATCTCAAATTTTGGAAGATTGGATTTGCCTGTGAGATGTTTTATCATTTGGAAGAAGAACACATTCATTTTGCTGGGAATTCTGATGATCTTCCTCCACTTCTTCTTCCAAATGATGTAACTTCCCACATCAAACTGCACACGGGTTGAGGTACTTTGACCTGGACATATCCAAAAAACGCAGGTTACAGTTTTCCAAGAGTTGTACATTATACTCCAACCTGACCTACAGTCAATTCCACCATGGGCACAGCTCTATTAGTATCTGTCGGGGTCACCTCGACCACTAAGGTTCTAGCCAGCAAGAGGGCCAGCAGGAATTCTCTCATTTGAGTTTCAGTTCCTGATATATTTTCAAAACCCTTCTAGTCTGTGTCAAATCAGCAATTCCCAATCACTTTCTCTTCCTTGATTGATGGATTAGAGGACTCCACTGCACGGACGTCATTTAGTTCCTTTCCTTAATAAAGAAGAAGATGGAAACACAAGTTTCTGTAAATGACAGTAGGGCATACACACCTGTGTATTTGACAGGCTGAAACTGTGATATCTGCCATTTCCCTGAACCTGTATCTAATATACTTCCAAAAGCAACTGAAGTGAGCTATTGCTTGCCTGCAGTTTAGGAGTTAGTTTCTCCGAAGTTCTGACAAGTATTGGCTTCTGCCATGAACTTTGAAGCTTTCATTTATACAGGTCTTTTGCCACAGAAGCTTCAATGTTCCGATATAAGCAGCATTTGGACTTCCAGCATTGAATTGCACAATGAAATATTGCTGAACTTTGGCAAACATTCTCTTGGTCAGTATCTAAGGTGGCTCATAACCACTGAGCCATTGACATGACAAAGCTATAAACTTGAGAGGGTAAGGAAAAGATTTACAAGAATTTTGTCAGGACTGGAGGGTTTAAGCTTTAGGGAGAGGCTGAATAGATGGGGGCATTTTTTGCTGGAGCATCAGAGGCTGAGGGTGACCTTTTGGAAGTTTATAAAATCATGAGCAGTTGGGATAGAGTGAATAGCCAAGGTATTAATCCTAGGGTGTGGAAGACCAAAACTAGAGGACATAGGTTAACGTGAGAGGGGAAAGATTTAAAAAGGAACTAAGGGACAATCTTTTCTTGCAGAGGGTGGTGAGTGTATGGAATGAGCTGCCAGAAGAAGTGGTGGAGGCTGGTACAATTACAACATTTAATAGGCATTTGGATGGGCACATGGATGGGCAAAGGTTTAGATGGATTTGGGCCAAATGCTGGCAAATGGGATTAGGTCAGATTGGGTGTCCGGTTGGTGTGGCTGAGTTGCATGGAAAAGTCTTGTTTCCGTGCTGTATGACTCTATAAGTCATTCAGTAAAGAAGAGCATTCCAGGAATTTAAGAATGGACATTATAATATCAGGTGGATTTTAGGAACTGATGTGTTGTTATTTAAATATTGAGCAAGTATTGAATTGGACTCAATTTGCTATTTTTATAAACTGCAATGAAAAAATAGAGATGACTGAAGCTCACACATTTCCATTAACACTAGTAGTGGACGGCAAGGTGGCACAGTGGTTAGCACTGCTAGAGACCTGAGTTCAATTCCCACCTCAGGCTACTGTCTGTGTGGAATTTGCACATTCTCTGCGTGAGCACTGCTGTCTCATAGTGCTAGAGACCTGGGTTCAATTCCCACCTCAGGCAACTGTCTGTGTGGAATTTGCACATTCTCTGCGTGGGTTTCCTCCCACAGTCCAAAAGTGTGCAGGTTAGGTAAATTGGCTATTCTAAATTGCCTGTAGTGTTAGGTGAAGGGGTAAATATATGGGGGTGGGTGGTGGGTCGGTGTGGACTCATTAGACCAAAGGGCCTCTTTCCACACTGTCAGTAATCTAGTAGAGAGGAACTTGGGCTCAAAAATGATTTTAATATTGCTATGTTTTGTGTTCAATCTGCACATCTTGAGTTGTGCTTTTGGTCCAAATGTACAGTTGTGTACACCTTTTTATTAATCTAATCCATGATTATTTAAATGTTGCTGATTAATTTTAGATGTTTAAAGAAACAATGTTTTTTTAAAAAGTGTGAAACTCCAAAACATTGTTGTTCAGAGAGAGGCTTGAATGTAATTATAAACTTAACAATTATGCTTGCGTGTGAATAAAGCAAGATGATAGAATCATAGAGTCATGCAGTACAGATGAGGATCTTCAACCCATCAAGTCTGCAGTGACAAATTTCCATTTGCTGCATGAGTGTGTTTCCGATAGCTCTCGATGTATTCAACACCAACCAGGAGAAAGTGCCCCATTCACCACTGTAAGCGGTGCTAGAATGACTCAGAGTCTACTTGAATGGCACCCATCTAGAATAGCAAGGATGGCCAATACATTTGCACACCACCACCTGCAAGTTCTCCTCAAGCTACACACAATCCTGACTTGGAAATATTCACCATTCTTTCAGTGCCACTGGGTCAAAATCCCGGAACTCACTAACATCACAATGGATGCCCTACACTAAATGCACTGCAGTGGTTCAAAACGATGGCTCACCACCACCTTTGCAATGATAGTTAGGGATGGGCACCAAACGGTGACATTGTTGATGCTGACATCTGAATGAGTATTTTAAATTAAAAAAAGCAACACAGCTCACCATATAACAAGTTTGCAGCTGTCATGTTCTGGTTTATTCAAAGAATCCCATGTTGGAAAATGACCTTTTCCTGATTCTCCCATTTGCATTAAAAGAAAGCCCCTAAAACAAAGGCATCATATTTCTGTTGTTGCTTCATTTACTGACCACATCTGTTTCATTCTATACATCCAAGCTGACCATTCAAGCTATCCATCCGCCAACATGGGTTACCACGTAATTATTTTTCTCTGCTCCTCATTGTTTTAGGATTTAGTAGAAATATCCAGAATCATCAGAATTTTGAGAGGGTAAGGAAATAAAAAAAATCACAATTTCCTTTGGGATGAGGCATGGTAACCAGAAGACATGGATTTACGTCATTTAGGAAAATAAACAGGGTCAACTTAAGGAGACTTTTTTTACACTTTGTTTTGTGATTTGGAATCTGTGACCTGAAAAGATGCTAGAAACAGGTTCAATAGGAACATTCAAAAGAGAATTGTATAAATACAAGGAGGTTGTTTTTTTTCTTACAGCATTGTGGAGAAAGAGCAGTGGGAATGGGACTAATTGGATAATTCTAACATGAACCAGCAATGAGTTCAATGACCTCCTTCTGTACCGTATCATTAACTGAGAAATGACAACCCACAAAACATTTAATGTGTAAAACCATCAATCCCATGGTATCAATAAGATTACATTGAAAGGTAGGCCTTCATTTTCTGACCATTAAACACTTCCACAATAGTTTCCCACAGGAAATACAAGATTTGCAATTTGTCCTTTGATATTCCAGCAACTCTCCTGTAACATTATTTATAGATTATACATCTTTTCAGAGAGTGGTACAGAAGCATGATATCATTTAACAATGACTCTGTTTCTGAAGGGCATGTACCATAAATTCTAATTGTTCTAATATACTGAGGTCAGTTGATTCCTTTGGTCAATTGTTGAGGTCAATGCTGAGTCTTCTCTGGTGCTGAGCAAGTTTCTCTGCAGAGTTTGTTATTTTATACTTTCTTTCACGTTTGATGTAGCAAACTGTATTGCGACAAAGTAGAATGTGCAATAACATATTTTTCTCATGAACTGTTTAGTTTTTGATCAACTAATATTTTTTGCAAGTGTGCCTGAATGTTAAATGATATCTAAAGTCATAAAAACTGATTCTGGAAAGAAAGAGCAAATTTCCCGTCACAAAGAGTGACGCTCTGTCAGGCAGAATGGTCGCCCTAGGAAGCAGAGCAGAGATATGACTGTCACGGGTTGGTCGTTTCACAATCAGCCAATCATGCAAACATTGTGGCCTGAGGGAAAACACACTGCTCCTCCTGGCACACAAGCCGTGCTATAAAGGAATTTAGCACAGATCCAGACCTTAACTACACCCTCTCATTGTGCAGGCTTTCAAGTTAAAAATTAATTTAAGTAGAGTACACAGCATCCTTTAATACCTTAGTAACCAAATATTTTTCTTATTCTTTCATTGGATGCTCACATTCAAAGAGTGCAGTAATTGTAGTCCATCCCTAATTACCCTTGAAGTGCTGGTGAGCTGCCTTTTAGAACTGCTGCAATTAGTCGTATGTAGGTCGACCCACAATGTGTTAAGTAGAGATTTCTGAGATTTTTACCCAGCAACCTTAAAGATAGGACAATATCAGGATAGTTTGTAGGTTAGAAGGGAGCTTGCAGGAGGATGAAGAAACCAAAACTGTGATATTGCTGCTATTAACCAGAATTTCCAAAGTTAAATTGGAGAAGCTCACGTATGCTATAATAGCCCATAATAGATCATAACTGAGCTCCAATAAAGAGCTTTTCAATTTTTTATATTCTACAGACACTCAATTTGGAGAGTGAGCCAGATTCATCACAGCACAAGTAAAGCTGGAAAGTATGTTTTTTCTCTGGCAAATAATTCCTGGTGTTTATTGATTTGGATCTGTTTACCTTGCATTTGTTCTGCATCACATTGCAGCACTATAGGTGTTGGCTACTATATTAATTCCTTCTCCCTCAGTTTATTGATCAAATTGTCCTGATCGAGAAATTTCATCTCGCCAAAGCAAACTGCTCTGATTGATGAGCAGCTTTGTGCCTGGGGTTCACAATTAGTTCCGTTTGAACAACAAAAAACAGTACTTCAAAAGAACAAGCCTTGCGGCTAACCAAAGCTACACTGATATGATTCTAAACTAAAACACTTTTGCCTCTACATTGTCCATATCCCTCTATTCCCTAGCTATTCATGTATCTATCAAGATGTCTCTTAAATGTTGCTGTTGTATCTGCCTCCACCACTTGCTCTGGCCATGTATTACAGGCAGTTACCACCCTCTGTAAAAGAAATCTGCCTCTTCCATCTCCTTTAAATTTACCAACTTTTACCTTCAACATATGTCTCCAAGTAAATGACATTTCTACCATGGATAAAAAGACTCTGACTATCCATTCTATCCATGCTCTCATCATTTTGTAAACTTTTATCAGGTTGCCCCTCATCCTTTGATGGTCAAGTGAAAAGAAACCAAGTTTTTCCAATCTCTTCTCATTGCTAATAAATCATTTCTGTACCTTCTCCAAAGCCTCCACATCCTTCTGGTAATGTGGTGACCAGAACTGTATACAACATTCCAAATGTGGCCTAACTAAAATTCTATGCAGCTGCAACATGACTGGCCAACTTCCATATTCTAAATCCTGACCGATGAAGGGGAATATGCCATATGCCTTCTTGACTACCTTATTCACTTATGTTGCCACTGTCAGGGAACTGTGGACCTGTATGCCAAGATCCCTCAGTATGTTGATGCTATTAAGGGTTCTACTGTTTACTGTATACTTCCTTCCTGCATTAGATCTCCCAGAGTGCATCACCAGGTTAAACTCCATCTGCCTCTTCTCTGTCCAAGTCTCTAGTCTATCTGTATCCTCTGGCAATCCTCCTCACTATCCACAGCTCCCCTAATTGATGTGTTGCAAACTTACTAATCAGGCTGCCTACATTCTCCTCGGAATCATTTATTTATATATTACAAATAATAAAGGTCCCAGCACTGATCCTTGCAGAACACTACTGCTCACAGATCCCCAATCAGAAAAGCACACTTCCACCACTACTCTGTGTCTTCTGTGACCAAATCAGTTCTGTATCCATCTGAAGAAGAATTACTGGACTTGAAATGTTAACTTTGTTTTTTGTCCATAGACACTGCCAGACCTGCTGAGTTTTTCCAGCAGTTTCTGTTTTTATTTCTGTATCCACCTTACCAGCTCACTGAGGATCCCACGTATCAACCTGCCATGAGGGACCTTGTCAAAGGCTTTGCTTAAGCCCATAGAGACAACATCTACCATCCTGCCCTCATTAATCATCTTTGTCACTTCCTCAAAAAACTCAACCCAGTTTGTGAGACACGATCTTCTATGCACAAGGCCATGCTGAGTATCATGAATAAGTCCATATTTTTTAAAATGTGAGTAAATTATTCTCTAAGAATCCTCCCAATAATTTCTCTACCACTGATGTAAGGCTCACTGGCCCTGTAATTTTCTAGGTTATCCATGTTGCCCTTCATAAACAAAGGAACAATGTTAGCTGTTCTCCAGTCCTGTGGGACCTCTCCTGTGACTAAAGAGGATGCAAAGATTTCGGGATTTTGGCGGTCAAGTACAAATCCTCTTCAGCCATGATGGTACCTAGAAATGAGCATTATGTAGAAGGAGGTGTAAATCTAACAAATGTGTTTTCTGTTAGCTTGGGTTTATTCAGACTTCGCACATACTCTGGAATGTGGAAATCAGCAACCACAAGCCAAGCAGACCAGGGGATATACATCATTAACCAGAACAAAACATTTATTACATGCGTACTGACAGAAAATTAATCTTTTCTGGCTATAATTATGAAGTGAATTAATACCCTATTTGCCACATGTCTTGTGGCACTTACATCATGAGGATCAGACTCTCAGGCATTGGAAATCCAATCATTAAGGTGAGAGGTAGTTATTGGTGAGGTGCAGAAGGTCCATTTGTCTTTTGTCACTCCCTTGGAGATGTGTAGGATATCAAGCATTCAAATGATCAAAATGCAAAAAATCAGTACTCAGTATCTGTTGATTGTCAAAGGTGGTGAATGTTGACTTGGGAGAGGGTGCAAAAGTGGTGTGATCATAACTGTGACATGTTACATATTCCACCCACTATTCTGTTCCATTCAAGTAATAAAACTAGATATTAAATGGCTTGATAATGTGTAGCTGTTGTGGTAACCTCCTGAACCAAATACCCTGTCATCCACATTTGCATTGTTTCTGTTGGCCTGACCTTGAAATCTATCTATTGCTTGCATTGACAGGGTTTGACTTTGATGTTTGGGAGTTCTCCCTCTCTATTGGCCAACATTCCATTGTGTGACAAAAGGACCAGAAAATACAAATCCAGATGAATTTATTATTTGTTCCAGTGTTATTTATGCTTCTTAGCTGCATAGAAGATATCTACTGGCTTTATTTAAGTATAAGTCACTGCAGTTTAATATAATTCATTGAGTGTGAAGTACTTTAGGATATCTTTGAAATCCATGAGTAAATGTGGAATGTTTTTTTTCTTGCACTGAAAGTCCAGTTTTCTATGTTTTATTTTAATCCAGAGCTGTAATAAAATCTATGGGGTTAAGTTTCCCTGGAAGCATTATAATAAGTCCTATCTAAAGTGAAATGGAAAAAAACAACCTTACAACTAAAACAAAAATTAAATACCATAAGTGCTGGGGAGCTGAAATAAAAACAAGAAGTGCTGAAGAAGCTCAGCAGATCTGGTAGCATCTTTGGAGAGAGAAACAGAATTAATGTTTCAAATCTAACAGGATTCTTCTGTGGAACTGAGAGAGAATTAGGAAGTTGATGAGTTTTATACTCTACAAAAAGGTTTGGAGGTGCAAGTGGCACAGAAGGGAAGTTAGAAGTCAAGGGAAATTAGAGATTACTGGTGCCTCAAAATAATAGCCAAAGGAAATGGTAAAAATAAAGAGAGATAGGTCCATGACAGAAATTAGGAGCAGGTATAGTTAGAATCCTCATTGTTTTTCTTTTTGTTTTATCATTTTTGGTTGGAATCAAAAGGTGATTTGTAAGTTGTAAGCAGCAGCTTGTTTTGTTTTAAAGAAAAGAACCAACACATTTATATTTGTTTACAAGGCTCGGCCTACAAGTTAATTGCAGGTTGATTCCTATTAAAAGAACATTGTCGATGTTTCATTTCCAGATATGCATTATGCTTAGGTGTTAACAGATGTTGAGTTGTTAACAGGGACCATTATAGGAAAGCTGGTGCTAACCAATCTAACAAAGAGAATGTTGGAAAAACAGAAAGAGTAATCAAAGTTATTGATCCAAGTGTTTTTTTATCAGAAGGAATGTGGCTGCCGAAACTACATGATGAATGTATGTTTGCTCCACAGTTATCTTTTCCCTAATAACTTACTGAAAGTTTGGGGGATAGAATCACAGCTATAAGAATTAAATGAATATTCCTTAGAGCCTACCGGTGTGCTCAGAAATCATGCAAGATATAATTCCATGTGCCTGTCTTAATATTCACCATAGAAACTGCTTAAATGAACTGTCCAGTTACATCTCCTTTATTATTCTTTAATTTATCCCATAACTGTGTCTGTCTATCTGTGTGTGAGTGGGGGCCAGAAACAAAGAAGATTGGATTTAAATCATAGAAATTAATTGGAATACCTTGGTGTTTACCTTTGTTCTGTTAAAGTTACTGTATTTATGATAAATTGTGAAATCTTTTATTTAAGGTATAAATTTGGTGTCTAGTTTCAGTTATTCACGAAGTCTGATTAGGAACCATTGCGGTCAAGTTTGAAGGTCATTGAATATTTTAATTTTACTGTGTTGCAATACAGGGATGGGGAGGCTGATTTGAGTTGGCTGTCTGTCTTTGTGTTGTGATAGTATGCATGGCAGAATATAGGTCAAGTGTGATGAAAGCAAAGCAAACTAGATGCTTAGTGAAATGTAGGAGAAACAACAAATGAGGACAGAGTTCATGGTCGGAGGTGTTGGTGTCATAGGTGAATCCAGAAGCTCAAAAGTGGAAATGGAAACTGAGACGCTGTTCCTCCGGTGTATGTTGGACTTCACTGGAACATGGCAGTCGGCCAGGGATTGAATGTTAATATGAAAGCAAGTCAGTGTATTGAAATGGCAGGCAACTAGAGTGTTGAGGTCATACTTGAGGGCTGAGTAGTACTCTGCAAGATGATCACCCAATGTGTATTTTGTCTCCCCAGTGTGGAGGAGACTGCATTGTGAGCAGCCAGCACAGTAAACTGGATTGCAAGAAGTCCAAATGAATAGCTACTTACTTCACCTAACACATGGCGTAAAGTGAACTTGATTAACTGCTCCATTTCAAAGGTGAATTCGCACATGGAATGATATGTATTAAGGTGACTAAGGAAATTCTTGCATGCAGCTGCAGATTCAAATATAACAAACATGTCATTTACCTCTTGGAAATATGCAAGGTATAGAAAGTTAAGGTTTATTCCATTGTGCATGAGTTTCCCATGGAAACTAACAAAAATGTTAGCAAGAACTGGGCTAGTGGGGTTCCCATGGCAAAATTATCTTTTAGGCTTACATTGTGCTGTTAAAGCTGAATGCAACTGCATTAATTGCTATGTTCATTAATTCAATTAGTACTGTACAGATTTTGACAATGGCTTTGTTGTTAGATTACCATGACATAGTGACATGGCCACAAATAATGACGATTTTAGTGAATACCTCATAATGTTGAACGAACACACAGACATGGCATTGCTAACAATATTCTAGTCCTGTGTGGTCTTCGCAAGGTAAAGGAATCCTTCACTCTGTATGTGAAACCCATCCCACAACTGATTGTAGCAACTCGTTCAATCATTTGACCAATTCTGTGCTGTGAGAAACTGGTCATAGACAAGACAGGGTGCAAATGGACATTAATTTTGTGTGTATTGGGCAGCCTGCACGTAATGAATTCAGTGAAGCATGTGCATGGTCATACACACCATGAGGCCCATCACTACTCTGACAAAAAAATCCAACAAAGGCTTTTCTAACATGTTTTCAAGGAGGGTTGTGCAGAGATGTTTAGTGGCAAGTCCAGTGGATATGGACAATGACCAATCATTAAGAACAAACATGCCTTTTAGAGATAAGGTAACATCTCCATGACTGTTGCTAGCCATACATCACGCAAACTCATGAATGGGTCTAAGGCTGCCAGTGTCAGCCCTGCAAGATGCCCGCTTTGTCTCTGAATACCCTGGGAGAATAAAGTGTCTCAAAAATTTGACTTGTAGCGAGAAAAACTGTTTCATGCTTCAACTATTCAGTACCAACATGAATAGTATTCTCCACTAACGGGATGTTGCCATCAAGCCAAAAAAGTACTCTAACTATCACACAAGTGAGTAATGTAGTATATGAAGTTAAGTGTTGCCCCTGGTGCCAGGATGTAAGCCATATATCCCAGTGACTGGCAGATCACCATGTCCCTTCGACTTGTTTACTACAGGCAGAGTATTGACCACATCCAGTTGGCGCATACTTGTAAACCTTGGAGTATCGTATCCAACGTCAGGTTTGATTCTATGATTGGATGATGCTTGTTAAATAATCTGACTGTGGTATGAATTTCTCTAATTATCAGTCAGACTTCCAGTGTGACTCAGTTATGTTAGAATCTACATGTACTCACAAGCAGGGCCCTTTCATTTGCAAACAGAAAGAATACATACGTGCATGAAACCTTTTCAACACAATAGACACTTGAGGTCAGCCATTCCCTCTTCCCTCCACCAATCAGACTCCATTTAGCAATCGGTGAACTCTTCTCACAGTATAAATTATTATTACCTTTGAGATTAATACTTTGCAATTACGTCCTGATGACAAAAAGAAAGAAAAGCTTTCACATCATTTTTTTTCCTAGCAATGCCCTTGTTCTGTATTTCAAGTGACTATCTATAATCAGAAGTAAAAGTAATCTTTTGAAACTGAGAAAGGATGGACTAAACTGAATTAAGACTTCAAATAGAGATGGTAATGCCTATATTACATCAGAGAATTTACATGTTATTGAAGTTGTGAAACCTGTCATTTACGTATACCTGCAGATTTATAACAACCTATCAAACAAATTCATTCCTGCTGTATTGGTCGGTGTAATGCTTGGGGAAATGCAAAATTTCAGAATTCTTTCATTTTTTTCCCTCCAATTCATGAATTTGAAGTGGAGCAAGCAATCCCTGTGGTGATGGACCATCCTGGAATCTTCAGAGATTTGTGAGGATGTGTAATTAATGGTGATGTTACTTTAATGATTGGATTTTCTGCAGGTATGGTGGACCTTAGTTATTAGTCCAATCAAGAGAAGTTTATCAGATATCAGTTCATGGAACTGCATGTGGTAAAGTTTTGTTTTGTTTCTATAAATGTCACAATGATGAAAATCCCTTGAATGAGATATCACTGACAAAAAATATTTATTGCTCTTCATTCTTCCCTAGCCAAAACTAAAGCTGGTTTACTCAATCTGTCTTCATTAGCATGGTTGGTACAGTGGGTATCACATTACTATCTCTTACTATTTAAATTCTGTCCATCCAAAGGAATAAGTGTCTGGCGATACTTCTCTGCTTGCTTTCAAAGATTCTAAAAGATCCCGAGCCACATTTAAAGAAAAGCATGGTGTTCTGGTATCCCAACCCAGATTTATCCATTAACCAATAGCATTTAAAAGGTTAATTAGTCATTTATCTCTTTGCCTAATTTAGGAGCTTTCTGTATGTAAGTTAGTTGCTGCTTTTCATTACATTCTACTAATGAATATAGCTCCAAAGAGTGCTTCATTAGCTGTGAAGTATTTTGGGATATTCTGAGCCTGTGAAAGATGCTAGAGAAATGCAAGATCTTTATTTTCTTCAAAATTCTGCTTTTTCATATATGCCTATAACCCCACTCCCCATTCCTTCCTTTTAACATCTGCTTTCCCTATCTCTCATGTTCAGCATCCAAGTGTTTTCTACCTGTATAATTTGCTTTGAGACGTTATTCCCTACATGAAAAGCACTCTAGAGGAGTATGTTGACGCAGGAGAGGTTGGTTATGAAATAATTTGTATAAAGGGCAATTTCCACCTTTTAAACACCAGCAACAACCTGGGACAGATTTGGCAGAATTTCGTTTTGTTGAAAATATGTCTTGACTATTTGCATTTCATGAAATTTGAAAATCACTTTGTGCTCTATATCCTAAGACATCACCTTGGAGGTCGCTGGTGCAATGCGATACCTTGGCTATCATTAATTTTTAATCATAATGTACAAAAATTGTCATTACTTAATGAGGACACAAATCAAATCTTATCCCAGGCAGGAAATGGGAGAGACGTGGAGATATGCTGTGTTCTAACTGTATTTTAGTTGTGGAGCTATTGTTAAATTTAGGCTGATGTAGATGCTAAGACTGTGAGTCATTTGTAATGTGTTGCCTTGTGAATAGTGCTCTTATACTGGCACAGGAGTACGTAATGAAGCTCACAAAAGAGACAAGTTTTTTTCATTAACTCTACAACTGAGCTTTATGAGCCTGAAGTAAGAGATTAGTATTTCCAAAGCTCAGTCCCTGAGAATTCAAATCCTTCATACAAGTGCATTTTAGAAATTCCCTTGGTGTCATGTTTGACGGATGCAAATAGGACTTTATATTGAAAAGTAGGAGGCACCAACTGATCTGTGCAGAACAATCCATTTTGTGGCAGCAACTATTTTATGCTATGTGAAATGTAAAATCTTGTTATGCAGAACTCTGACAGTGAGATTGGAGAAGAATCAACTGGACTGGGTTGGGCTGTTCCATTGCCTAAATCTGACTATTAAATTGCAGTGATTGAATCTGAACCAGAAACAGCATCTGTTAACATTAGCCGCTGGGGAATTTCTCAGTTTCTCTTTCATGACCAATTAGATTTTATTTTTCATCAAACATTTCTTTAAGAACATTTGTTTTACCTTCAAGAAAGAGGACAGTGGTTAGCTGTGAGCTGTTTAAACAATATAAAACATTTATGTTCAAATTTTGTATTCCTGTCTAAAGTTATCATTCATTTATGGGATTTGTAAATTATTCTGCAGTTCTTTGTTTCCCCTTCTCTAATTCTTCAGCTCTGATTCTGTATCATTTATCAGTTTATTTTTCACTCTCCTGAAAACACTTGTTTGTGCATGATTCCCAGGAAATAATTCTTCATTTATTGTCCAGACATGAGTATTGGCAAGTGATCCAATAGCTGAAACTGATTTTGTTCATCCAGTATCAAGATGTATGCATTTTCTACCAGGGGCTGTTTGCATAATTGCTAGGAGTGCAAACACCAACTGATTCCACCCCCCCCCAATCCTGTGCCAATTGAAATTCATCTTAGATCAGAAATTGAGCATGGCACCTGTTGGTCTTTGTGATTCTAACAGGCTGATCTTCACCTACTGACTCATTTCAGAGAGCTCCATAAAGAATTTACTGATACCGTTTGACAAATTGGCCTCAGTCCTCAATCAAAATCTTTCTTCTGCAATATGGCTGTGTCTCCTCCATTCTGACTTTTTTTTTCCCTCTATGAGTAAGATTCTGGCTTCTGCAGGAGGACATGAAGTTACAAGGGGTTGATTTAGCTCAATTGGCTGGACAGTTGGTTTGCAAAGCAGTGTGATACCTACAGCATGGGTTCAACCCCCCACCCCCCCCCCCCACTAGCTGGGTTTATTACAAAGGACCTTCCTTCTGAACCTTTCCTGTCACCTGAGGTATGGTGGCTCTTAGATTAAAAGTACACCAGTCATCTTTAATGAAAGAGCAGCTGTATGGTCTGGTAAGACTGTGGTTGCTTGACTTGATGAAGTTATGCCCATCAATATTTAAACACACCAAGCAAGCTAACAGAATCTTGGACTGTGCAAGGTATCCAATGCAGAGCCAGAATATTCATTAGGGAGTTAGATGAAAATGAAATTCTTACATTTATACTATTTTCTTTACCATGAGCAGATGTTCTATCCTTTACAACCTGTGAGGTACTTTTAAAGTGTAACCACTGGTGTATAACAGACACACACAACTCAATATGAGTATATAATCTTGTTAGATGGAGATTGGTAATGTATGATGTTGTGGATTAACAAGGAGTGATTTGAGTGTGTATCATGCTAAAAGGCATCCCTTTATCTTGTGAAGCTGGTAATTCATTCATTTTCCAAAGATGTAATGGTTATAATGTTATATTGAAAATGTATACCAATAGTTCACAGCAATAAAATTAGTGTGCCTTTATAAAATTACAGGAGAATTGTTCTGATACCTGGAAATTCTGAAGTTTTGTTTCCCTCCTCAAATTAATATTCTTCCTTAAAGTTGTTAGGCCCTTACTGGTTCAAGTCCTTGGGGTTTTTTGACACTGACATTTGTCTGAGCTATATCAGTCAACATCAAAAAATCATTTACCAAGAAGAAAGAGAGAGTATTTAATTTTAGAAATTGGGGAGGAACCTGTAATTTAAGACAAGATCCAGCTGTGTTTCTACTTTGCTTTGAAAAATTTCAACGGACTTGGCAAAGAAGTAAGAATCCCATTGTTCAGTCTGTCCTGCAGGTGCTGTGTTCTGTCTCACAGTGACAATCAGTATACCTTTAAGAGACATGCCAATGAGAACATCACTGCATCATAGCATATGATGCAAGAGTATAAAAGTCTCAGCCTCCATCTTGAGCCATTTGGGACATGATATGTGGACTAGTCTTTGTAACCAAATACTTAATGGCAGCCCACTGATATGCCTGTAAATGTAATCCTTGCATATGTTAAAGGGATGTATTAAATGTCCTTGGATATAATTCAATTTGCAAAGATGTTACAGCTCACTGCTACTGATTACCTGTAAGAAAACATTTCTAAACCAAGTAGTTACTGTTTGAAAATTGTAACTCAAAACACACTGACCATGCAGTGTCTCTGCCCCCCTCAATCATCCAAACTGATCAAAAGGCAAAAGTCTAAAAGTTACTCTTTTTCATGGTTAGATACTGAGTGAGCACTGTTAATGACATAAAGAGCTGCCCCCTTTATATAAATGATTGTGCCTCTTAGGGTTTAGAATGAAGTCAATACAGGAGTGAAACTGAAGCCTGGAGGAGCAGCATGATTTACTGCTGGTGGCAGGGTGGATTGTAAGGGCTACCAGGACAACATCAGTTTGCTCTCAGCCAATCACAGATATACAGAATGGATCACTGTATAGTGACCGGGTGTGAGACCCCCAGCTGGCTAATGTACAATGCCAATCATGCTACCACCCTGGCTGAGATTAACAAAATCATTGCAGAACAAACACTGTGTGACACTCACAGAATGCTCAGGTCATTTAGCAACTGGTTAGTTTATTAGACCATAACTACACCAGTTCTATACCCTAGTATGTGTTGAGGCAGTGAGCATTTATTGTATTAGATTGGTTGCATAATTCTTTTCTGCTTCAAAAAAGCGATTAGTTTGCTCGGTATATTACAGAGCTAATTGAAGATTTAGGAAATGGTTTCTCCTCCTTGGTGTTTAGAAGAGCTGAAAACATGCATTTAAAAAAACTCAAGAAACATTGGCAAATGTCAAGAGGAATTCTTGAGGTAAACTGGTAATGGATGAATTTCAATATTTAGATCCAAACCTCTTGCTGACTATCCAAATGTTTAGATAAATTTACTTACGAAATTAGTTTCCTAAAGGAAAGTATACTAAATTACAGTACTCTTCAGTCAGTTGTTCTGCCAGTGAGGATTTTTATATGGTAATTATGTTTAAATAATACATTTAATTGAAGGCTGTGTAAGGATACACTTACGATACCACTGTAGCATTGGTGTGAAGTGGTTTTGCTTGGCACTGATAGCATATATTTGGAGTCAAGGCATGATTTGAATCCAGGAGAATGTTAAGTGAGATTTTTGACAAACTCCATTTTCTTCCAGATTTATCAGATTGAAACTGAATTAATTTGTATTGTGAATTCTTATTGTCAGTATAAGGTGAAGATGCCCTGTCCCATTGTTTCATTGCAGTCCAAACAGAAGCCAAGAGTTTTCATTGTCAGGAATGTGGCACAATTCACTAATATTTTGGCACTTTCGTTTTCTATTTAATTTAGTGCAGAGCTGAGGTAGCTGAGCCTGGGTTTGTGCGGTTTTAATTTCTCTATGTAATTGACATACAGACTATTCGGAGCCTATGTCACCACAAATAATGTTTGAGAATAGTTTTATTGATGCTGTGAAAACTTATATGAAATAAACAAACTATTTTCAACATAAACACCTTGTCTCAACACCAAGGTAATGCTTTTGTCCTATACTATTTGGTGACCATTTCAACCTACTTGCACATTCATAGATTTATAAAATCTTTTCAGTGTGGAAGCAGGCCATTCAGCCCATTGAGTCCACACCGACTCTCCAAACAGCATCCCAACCAGACCCACCCCCATCCTGCATTTCCCATGGCTAATTCACCTATCCTGCATATCCCTGCATACTATTGAGCAATTCAGCACAGCCAAATCACCTAGCCTGTACATCTTTAGACTGTGGGAGGAAACCCCCAGAGACACAAGGAGAATGTGCAAACTCCACCCAGACAGTCGCCCGAGGGTGGAATCAAACTTGGCTCCATAGTACAATGGGGCTGCAGTGCTAACCACTGAGCCAACGTGTGGCCCTGAACTCATATGACTCTGTATAGATGCAATTGTCAATGAAGCACGTCCTGTTTACAGATTTATTTTGTTTATGGAAAAGATTAATGATAGCATTTTTGAACTGTATCAGAAGGCATTTGAAAAGGTCAGCTGGAGTGACAGGCAGAAGAACCAAGAGCTGCTATCGAGGGAAAACTGGCAATATATCAGCAATTGAAACTGAAAGGTTGTAGATTCTTAAATCCCATAACTTATTGTGGCATGATTAAGTAATAAACAGTAAGAAAGAAATGGCATGGAATAACGAGATTCAGTTTTGTAATAACTTGTTTGGAAAGGTTAAATATGGATGAACTGACCTTCAGAAAGTTACTTATCAGTGCATTGACAAAAAAAAGCTTTTGTTTCAGTTTAGACATACCACGCATCTTTTACAGGGAAACATTTAAACATTATGATTTTGTTTACATGAAGTCATTTTCAATTCTAAGAACTGGGTAGTAATTCAATGACTCCGTATGCATCCTGTATCCAGAGATAGCTTACCTAGACACAGGTCATCGCCTTTCAGATCAAGAATACCAGTTAGATGGCGAGGTGACTGATCCTGATCATTTTGCCCGATATGCACTTAAAACTACCCAGCTCTGGTATGTGGTGGTGCTAGCATGTGATCACTTTGACCAGAGCCCTAACACAAGGCTATTCCATTCATCATGGAAGTAATGGTCCATCTGCAACAGGAAGCAAATATTGTTAGCTCGGTGAGCTTGAAGTTGAAAGGCTAGGCAAGGACTAGTAAAGAACATGAAATATATGACACATATTTCCTAGATTGCCATGTTTTGTGCATTAAAGAAACTATATAAATACAAGATGTTGTTTTCTAAAAAGTTAGAAAACAAAATCTTATACAAATTCCCAAAGGACTCATATAGTCACCCCCCCAAACCAAGGATGGAAAGAGACGTGACTAGAGTTAGCGTTAATAGGAATCGAGATGGATGGGGCAGGTGCTCTGTGGATGAAAGTCAGTATTCTCAGATGGGATGGAATGCGAGTGTATTATGGGGGAGACTTCTTGAAATACTGAGACTGAAATGATGGAATTATGAGCAGGGAAACTCTAATGAAAGCAAGACTGACAGAGTATAAACAGTTGGCAATGTCTTGTGGAAATATTGTGGAATGAATGGGTAGTGTAGTTATAATGACTTACTATAAGAGTTAGTACCTATTTCTAAGTGGTTTTATGACATGGGGATCAGATACTAGCACTAGCACGTATCAGAGTTGGACTGTTTAAGTGCATATTGGGCAAAATGATTAGGATCAGTCACCTAGCATTACGGTGGAGGAAACCAGCAACATACCAGAACTTCAAGAGAGTCAGGAGGTAGAGGTCAGAGGTAAGGCTATTACTAAAGGGAAGTTACTGGAGAAATTGATGAGTCAAGTCAAGAGTCAAGAGTAGCTTTATTTGTCATTTCTACCATATCCAATTAATACAGTAAAAATGAGACAGCATTCCTCCAGGACTAAGGTCCTACATGGACAGCACAAACTACACAATCATACGCAGTGCGGCATAAAGTGCATAAGAAGTGCAAAACACACAAAACAACAGAGTAATTCATGACACATCAAGACAATAGGCACAGCAGTGTACCAATTACAGTGTAATAAAAGAATGATAATTAACAAGACATTGTTCCAGCAACAATTCAAATTCATGCAAAGAGTTGCAGATGGAATAGAGTCTGATCGTACAGTGTTAAGGAGCCTGATGGCCTGAGGAAGAAACTGGTGCACAGTATGGCCGTGAGAGATCGAATGAGCAGGTATCTTCTGCCAGATGGCAGGAGGGACAAGAGTTTAAGTGAGGGATGTGTGGGTCTGAAGGTGAATAAATCACCCGAATTAGATGGGCTACATCCCAGAGCTCTGAAGGAGATAGCCAGGAGATTGTAGACACATTACTAGTGATCTTTGAGGAATCACTTGAGTCAGGGAGTGTCTCAGAGGACTGAAAATGGCTAATGTAACACACTGTTTAAGAAGGGAGGGAAGCAGAAGATGGGGAAACTACAGGCCATTCTGCCTGACCTTGGACGTTGGTAAGATTTTACAGTCTATTAAGGATAAGATTGCTGAATATTTGGAAGTGCATGGTAAAATAGGAGGACTCGGCACAGGTTCATCAAGGAGAGGGCAAATCTTTAGAATTATATGAGGAGGTAACAAGTAAGTTAGACAAAGGGGAGCCGGTGGATGTGATCTGTTTGGATTTCCAGAAGACCTTTGACAAGGTGTTGCATAGGAGGCTGCTAAATAATATAAATGCTTATGGTGTTAGGTGTAAGGTAGTGGCATGGATAGAAAATTGGCTGACTGGCAGAAGGTAGAGAGTTGTTAGGGAAAAAGGGGTCTTTTTCAGGATGGCTGTCAGTGATTAGTGAGGTTCTGCAGGGGTCACCTCAACTATTCTTGTTATACATTTGCAATCTGGACGAAGGAACTGAGGGAATTGTTGCCAAGTTTTGCAGATGACGCAAAGATAGGTGGAGAGACAGGTAGTGTTGAGGAAGCAAGGAGACTACAGAAGGACCTGGATAGGCTAGGCGTGTGGGCAAATAAGTGGAAGACAGAATATGATGTGGAAAAATGTGAGTTTATGCACTTTGGAAGGAAGAATAGAGATGTAGACTATTTTCCAAATGGAAGAAATCTGAAGCACAAAGGGACTTGGGAGTCTTGGATTTGGATTCTCTTAAGGTTAATGTGCAGGTTCAGTTGGTAGGAACGAAGCCAAGTGCAATTTTAGCAATAATTTTGAGATGTACTGCTGAAGCTTTGGAGGGGGTCAGGGGAGATTTACAAGAATGATCCCAAAGATGAAGGGCTTGTCATAGGAGGATTGGTTGAAGACTCTGTTTCTGTACTCGATCGAGTTTGGAAGGATGAGTTGGGGCTGAGGGAGTGGTGTGGGGTGGAATCAAGCTCAGGTCCCTGGTGCTGTGAGGCAGCAGTCCTAACCACTGAGCCACCATGCTGTACAATTATTTTTCAGCTGTATCCACCAGGTCACTATGTTCTATCCTGCCCTGCCATCCGACACAAATAAATATTTAATCCAATTCTTTGAGGTTCCTCTTTATCTGCTGTTCCAATGTGAAATGTACCCACTATGACCAGGGGGTCATAGATCAGAGTTATAGGGAAGTAGTAACTCCAAGGATGGCAGATAGATGGGTGACAGTGAGGGGGACTGGGAGGAAGCAGCCAGTGCAGGGACCCCCTGCGGCCGTCCCCCTCAAGAACAAGTATACCGTTTTGGATACTTGTGGGAGGGA
>NC_057731.1:36386162-36461114 GCF_004010195.1 Chiloscyllium plagiosum
GTTAGGTTCTTCACTCAGCGAGTCGTAAGTTCATGGAATGCCCTGCCAGTAGCAGTGGTGGACTCTCCCTCTTTATGGGCATTTAAGCGGGCATTGGATAGGTATATGGAGGATAGTGGGTTAGTATAGGTTAGGTGGGCTTGGATCGGCGCAACATCGAGGGCCAAAGGGCCTGTACTGCGCTGTATTCTTCTATTCTTCTTCTTCTTACTTCAAATGATAAACAACACTGACAAAACAGCAGAACGCCTTGTGAATGTGTTGTGCATTCCTCTGATAGCAACATCAACAGTTTCATACAATTAGGAATAAAACCAAAAGCTGAACACATTGCTGAAAGTAATCTGAGGCTGAAAGTAATCTGAGGTTGTGATTAAATTGTATCCACACTCACACAATGATTGGATTTTCTGAAAATAAAGATATGATGAAAACTTTCTCTGAAAAAGTTCCAAGCATGTTGTTGTGCAAACATAAATTGAATTAGTGAATTTTTTAACTCTAAATCTGGCGATACACAGTGTGCATAGGAAGATATTGAATAAAATGGTCAATAGGCGTGGAAATTAGAGGTATATCTTAGATTGCCTACAGCAGACCATTTGGCTCATCAAGTCCACACTGACCCTCCGAAGAGCAGTCCACCAGTCCCACCCTCTTACACTATCCCTACAACCATGCATTTTCCATGGCTCATACACCTAGCCTGTGGATACCCAGACACTGAGCAATTTAGCATAACCAATCCACCTGTTCTGCACTTTGGGAAGGAACTGGAATACCCAGAGAGGACACAGGAGAACGTGTGCAACTCCACACAACCAGTTGCCTGAGGGTGGAATTGAACTCAGGTCTCTGGCACTGTGAGGTAGCAATGCTAACCACTGAGCGACCATGCCACCCTGCGCCTTATATAATATCCAATAAATGGCATCTACAATTTGTAAGACATTAAATTTATCTGAAGGTCTAAATCAGTCTTCAGCCGATAGGCAACCTAAGGCCATGATGGTGAGGGGGGTGTCTGAGTAATGCCATTGTCCAATCAGAGTTTGCTTCTCTCTCAGAATTGCTGCTGATAGGCTAACTAGAGGGGAGAACCAGTTTTTGATTGGAGGAGCAGCAGGCAGGGCAAAGGGATTGGTTCATATTGGCCTGAGGCCCAAGGCGTGATGGTGAATGCAGGACAGAGACTGAGACTTTGAGGAAGAGAATGGCTTGAGAAAGGGGGAATTGAAAATCCGGGTAAGAGTGGGGCCATTGGGCTGGAGATGTACTGGGGTGAGTGAGGTGAGAGTCTGACCATCACTGAATATTTCTTTCCCGGAAACCTTTTGTCATCCCCAAACCATAGTCTTTTGCAGCATTGATTGGTAAGCCTTGCAATGCCTGGTTGGCCACCCAGTCATGGTTAATTGAAGATTCAATGAGCTTTCAGATTAACAAGTACTGTTGCTCGCTGGTGTTAATCAGCAAATATCCTGGTGTTCAGGCCTTGATACCGGGCTGTTTGAAAAAAGAACAGAAAAAATGATCTCATTATTAGAGAGCAGAAGTAGTGTCTAACATTTTACAATGTATTGGACAGAAATCTTGAGTAAGTTTAGGATGCTCTAATGCAAGTTAATGAAACAAATAAGTTTTGAGAAAAAGTAAGTTCCTATCTTGATGGAAGCCAGAGCTTAATCCACCACCCCCCCAACACCCAACCTGAAGTGGGGGCCACTTACGTTTTCCAACAAGCCCATATGGTTCCTCTCATTGAGCATAACAGCTTCCAAGCAATCAGTGAGTCCCATTGAGTATGAGGAAGTGACAGTTTCCATTGGACTCATCCTTGTCATTCTGCGCTTTGACATGTGGACATTATTTGTGATGGACAGTGATTCCATCTCAGTAAATGCAACGTGTCCACCATCTACAAGTCACAAGTCAGGATGGAATATACCCCACTTGCCTGGACAATTGCAGCTGCACCAACACCCAAGGAGCTTAACACCATCCGGGACAAAGTAGCCTGTTTGATTGGCAACCCATTAACTACCTTCGATGCACACTGCTTTCACCTGCTATTGCAGCAGTGTATTGCTTCTCGAAGAAGCACTACATCAGCACAGCTAGGCTTCTCCAACAGCATTTTTCAAACCTGCAATTTGTGCACTTAAAAGAACAAAGGCAGCAAATACATATGACGCCACCATCTACAAGTTTCTCTGTAACCACAGATCATGTTGTCTTGGAAATCTATCACCATTCCTTTTTTGCTGTTTCGCCAAAGTCCTGGAATTCACTTGCTAACAGCACTGTGGTGTACCTACATACCAAGAAGTGCAAGGGTTCAAGAAGCCAGCTTAGCACCATATTCTCCAGGGCAATTAGGGATGGGCAGTGATTCTGGCCTGGGCACTGAAGCCCACAGCCTGTGAAATAACAAAACAAAATCTGTAACTCAGGGAGAGTAGTTCTGGCTAAATTGTTTTAATATACAAGTTCCTTATTTCCACAGTCCAGCTGGCTGCCCTTCCATAAATTATAATTGGCAAGTTATAGAGTCATATCATAGAGTCATCGAGTCATACAGCATGGAAACAGACCCTTTGGTCCGCCCATTCCATGCCAACCATGTTCCCAAACTAAATGAATCCCACCTCCCTCTGGCTGGCCTATATCCCTCCAAATATTTCCTGTTCACAAACATGCCAAAATATCTTTTAAAATTTGTAAATGTACCGACAGCCATCACTTCCTCTGGCAGTTTATTCCACAAACAAACTACTCTGTGTAAAAAAACTTGCTCCTCATATCCTATTTAAACCTTTCACCACTCATCTTAAAAATATGCCCGTAGTTTTGAACTCCACAACCCAAGGGAAAATACCCCATTGAAATATGCACCACTTCAAATAGAGATGCAGTTCAGTGTGTCTTAATTCTCCTACTGAGTATTTTTGATCGGTGTTCATACATCCATAACTAATGGGATGGGAAGGGAATCCCTCAGATTAAATGAGTATTAACTTTCACCCATCTGATAGCATTTGTCAATTTTTACAGACTGCTCCATGTCTCTTGTGTGATTTCTTCTTTCTGTGTAAGAAATTCCCTTAGAAATTTAGTTCAAAAGAACTCTGCAACAGTCAATCCAGTAAATGCCAACTGGTGTAATATTTTTGGTCCCTTGCTGGTTCAGAGCTCTTTTCCCACGACCTTTCAGCAGTTTCTTAGGGAGTTTTTCTCTCCCTTACCCATGATCTGGAAATATTTCTCTCTGTAGCTGTGAGAAGCAGGCAGATCAGGACATGTGCAGAACGTGTTGAATATGAGTATTGGCAGGAGTATCTTTCACTCTGCTCTCACTCTGGAGGTGCAGATGCCTAGATACAACAGTGGAAATGTAAGTTCATTTCTTGGTGCAGGTTCAGAAGCTAAAGATGTTGCAGCAGGAAACTTCTGGGTCTGTTGAGAATGGGTTGATTCAAGTTTTCTTTTCTCCATACACAGTCATTATCCTGCACTCCCCACAAAAAACAATGGCAGCCAATTTTTAGTGATGGTCTTGATAAAGCAAGATGCTCAGCACACATAGATCAGTAAATCAGCATCCTTTACCTGTCGGATAATATGCAAGCGACTAAATTTTCTGCCTTGTTGAGGGGAATCTTATAGGGGTTTGAGTGAAGCTGCCAAAGATCTCAGCATAGCCCACATGGGAGAGGTCTACCCTGACAGCATCTTGCTGTCTCCTTTATTCATTTGCTAAGCAACAAAATGATTTTCTCACCAAACAGTGGTGTGTTGCTAATTAAGGGGGATTATAGCTTACTAATGCTGCAACTCACACCATTAAATTCAATGTTAAGATTAGAGCGGTGCTGGAAAAGCACAGCAGGTCAGGCAGCGTCCAAGGAGAAGGAAAATTGACATTTCGGGAATTAAATTCAATGGCCTACCATTATCAAATGTGGTGAATAGCTGAGATGTTTGGAAACGTTGAAGTGGGAATCAGGTGGGTGCCTCATGACTTCAGCTTGCCGCTGGCTGTAAGGAGCCTTCAATTTGGTCAGAACCAAACAGCGTCTCAGGGCACGGTTTCTGGGCACCAGTTGCATGCATCCCTTATCCACGGGCATTGTCACCCAACATTTACCAGCTTGTCATCGCCATCATGGCCCTTCTCTAATCCACTTGTTCGCCACATAGGAAGCAGACACCTGCATTGCATTGCAAGACAAGCCAGCACCTAGCATTGAAAAGCTGCTGCAAGAATGTTTTGTGTCCGGGGGCAGGCACCAACTCATGAATTGGAGCAGGCTGCATCTTGGGGCTGCTCATTTGTTGTCTTAGTATTTGTTCATAGTATGCTCAAAGCATGCATACCTTGTCTTGCTTGTAGTGCAGTCATACAACCAGGCAGATTGCCTTGCTGGACAGCAGTCCTCAGTCAAAGGGGCTGTATGCACTGTGTTACATCAATCTCACACTGCAAACACACACCACATGGGCAGCAAGCAGGCAGCTGGGTCTGAAAGGTTTGCCGTTCTCCAACATCTACGTACTGTGTTCATCACTGAGCAGGGCAGCTTCAGAATGCCAGTGCTCATCCAGGTGCACAGCAGTCCTTAAACATGGTACAGGTGCTAGGGATGCTGGGCTTTCAGTGGATATCCGCTGTGTGGCAAATTCTTCCCTAAATGCTTAGTGATAAGAGAGAGCTGGACTGGGATGTGAGGGACACCAGAGGGTGAGGAGGTGGTTAGTGAGGTGAGTTGGGTGAGATGAGTTGAGAAATCTCGCTGAGCTTCACAGTGAAAAACCTTCTACTGTATATTAAAAAAACTCAACAAAACTCACACTTCACCAAAGTAATGTAAGATTCAGCCCTATGTTACATGTGTTCTGAATTAGATAGGGCAGTCCCTAATCTTTCAAAGTTTTCCCTTTTATCCATCAGTTTTCTGCGTTTGTTGACCTACTAGTATTTCACTTCTGATGTATATTAATAATTGTTTTCTGCAATGTTGACATTGTCTTTCTTTGGGTAGCTAATGCTGTCTTTTAGAATTTGGAACAATGGCCCTCCTGTTAGTGTTTACACTCGCTTTATTGTAAATGTACATGGAAAGCACTGACCTGAGGTGTATACTGTAGGCGTTATTTCTTTGTTACCGTATTCCCAGCAGTCAAGCGGCACTTGGAAGGAATGTACATCAAAAATCTCAAAGCTTTGCTCCTTCCTGGGATTTGAGATGGTGGGATTGTGTGATGACCCCTCACAGACCTGACATGTTGTTGTAGAATCAATGCATCCCTTGTCAGCAATTACAGGATGACTTTACTCCATGCAATCTTGTAATTATTTTATCTCCCGATCCGTGTTGGCAACAGGAAATGTGGCGTTTTGTCAATCGTTAGTTTCAGCGTCACTTTTTGTGCGTTTGTTTGGCATTGAAAGTGATTCTCTCTATTGCTCCTGAAATGTAACAGAAAGAAGTACATTTTTATTCAGAAGTCTGACCAGCATAGCCCAGGAGCAGCTGATGAGAAGATGCAAGTCATTCAGCAACTTAAAATAGTTCAACACATTTAAATCAAACTTCAAAAGTATTTTCCACTCGCCAAACAATGGAGCCAGGTTTCTGCAGAGAGCAGGTGGGGAAAGTTTACTGCCAGCGGAAAAATAGCTATTTGATGTGCAGAAAATGTGGAGGTGCGGATAATTTGCAATGCACATGACCCAAGAAAGCTCGCAAACATTACACAATTAAATAGATCTATTTTGAGGTAGTGGTAGCTGGTCAAAATATTGCATTTTGTACTCCCAAGTTTCATAGCATCCACACAGTAAATTTGTGTCTAGTACAGAAAGCAGTAACCATAACACCCCTGAATAGTATGGAAATCATACCTATTACAAAGAGTAACTTAAAATTTAAGTAATTTTAGTTTTAAACAAAAGGAAATGGCTTATTTGTGTTATCTTCAGTAACTTGAGGTGATTTTGGTTCAGAAAAGTATTTGATAATAGTATTCGTCTATTCTCTCTGAACTGGATTCCCTTAGTGGGAGATATTTAAGCACAGTCACATGCTCAGTATCTTTATTGATAATTCAACATTGTCCTTGGCAACTTTGTTTTGTATTGAAATAACTAATATAATAGAATTGAGATTAAGTAAACTATAATTTTGATAAGATATTTATAGATTTCTATACCATGTTAAGACTTGCTCTGTAAGTTGAGCCTGAGAATCATAACTCTCAATGTAAGCAGGTTAAAGAACAAATGGCCTTTAGATAGTACCTTTGGGCAGCATGGTGGCACAATGGTCAGCACTGCTGCCTCATAGTACCAGAGATCCAGGTTCAATTCCCGCCTGTGGAGTTTGCACATTCTCCCTGTGTCTGCGTGGGTTTCCTCCGGGTGCTCCGATTTCCTTCCACAGTCCAAAAATGTGCAGGTTATGTGAATTGCCATGCTAAATTGCCCTTAGTGTTAGGTGAAGGGGTAAATATAGGGGAGTGGGTCTGGGTGGGTTGCTCTTCGGAGGGTCGGTGTGGACTTGTTGGGCCGAAGGGCCTGTTTCCACACTGTAAATAATCTAATCTTAATCTTTGAAAAACATCACAGAAGGGTAATCACAAACACTTGACTTGATTTTTTTCCCGAAAACCTGTTACACGTTCTTAATTAGGGGCATATAGGGGGCAGACTTTGCTTCTAGAATGCTGGATTGGGATTTTTGCAAAATTTTTAACATCCAGCACCTACCAATTTTAAAGGAAGTGAGTTCATTGACTAATTGGATCACAGGTAGAGGATCACAGATTGTTTAGTACAATCTTTTAAGGTTTCTATTTAAACAGGATTTTATGTTTTACCCTTTTTGGTCTGGTTTTCTGAGGCTACAGAATCTGCACAGGTAAAAGGAGACATAAAGGGCAGGAGCCAGAGGTAATTGCATTTCTGTCACAGTTTACATCATAAAGTCCAGGTTTGTTTCAACAGGGCCTGAACAAGTAAATCTCTTCACAGACCCTGTGACCATCTAATCACCATCCCCTGAACTACCCATCTTCAATTCCTTATTTCCCACAATCCAGCCTCCTGCTCATACCATCCGTCTCTGTGGGCTCCATCGTCTCTCTGTGTGATTTCTGGCTTCTCCTTCCTCCATTCTTCATTATGCTCAAACTGAATTCCTGGATTTCCCTACGCTCAAAGTCTCTGAAATCTCTCCTACACAGCTCCTCTTCACAGGCTCCTATTTCCCAACACCACATGCACCCAATGTCAAAATTACCTGCCACCCATTTCTTGGCTGTTTTTCCATCCAATGGGTAGACAGCCATTCCATCGGGCTGACCATCCAGTGGCAAACTCACTGAAAACACATCAGAGATGTTGTGCCATTGAAATCTGCAGTATATCCATGAAATCAATGTTTCTTGTCTGAAAATCCTGTCCATCAGCTTAATCCTTGGCCTTGAATCAATATTGTGGCCCTAGTAGCTTTTGTGTCTCCTGCTTGAGCTGTGTAACCTTTAATTGAACCATGAAAAATGTTGTTATGCCTAGGTGATTCATACCCCAAAATAATTCACTGCTCTCTTTCTTTCTTGTTTGGCCAGTCACCTTCCCCTTCTGCTAAACATAACTACTAAGAGAAACCCACGTCAATCTTGTCAATGTATCTGATGTTTTACAGGGTGTTTCCCATTGGGATACATCTGTGACTAGAAACCTATGACATAATTAACAGAAATGGAGGACTGCCGCCAGGATATTGTTACATTGCCCAGTGTTAGCTTGTTAAATGCAATCCATAGTGAACATTAATGAATGCATAAAATCATACAGTACAGAAGATGCCCTTCAGCCCATCAAGTTTGATCTGCCAAAAATACTGCACAATACCTATATTAATCCCATTTTCCTGGACTGGGCCCATAGCCTTGAATGTTAGGACACTTCAAGTGCTCATCCAAGTACGTCTTAAAGGTCATGAGGTTTCCTGCCTCAACTATTTTTCCAAGCAGTGCATTCCAGACCCCCACCACTCTCTGGATAAAAAACATTTTTTCCTGATATCTCCTCCAAACCTTCTGCATTTTGCTTTAAGATTACACCCACTTGTTATTGGCCCTTCAATTAAGAGGAACATCTGCTTTCTATTTACCCTGTCCATGCTCTCATAATCTTATACACTCTATCAGGTCCCCTCTCCACCTTCTTTGCTCCCAAGAAAACAACCCAAGTGTATTCAGCTATTCTTCATAGTTGAAATGTTCCATCACAGGCAAAATCCTGATCAATTTCCTCTGAGCCCCCTCCAGTACAATCAGATCCTTCCTGTAATGTGGTGACCAGAACTGCACACAGTACTTTAGCTGTGGCCTAACTAAAGTATAGCTCCAACACAACCTCCCTGCTCTTATAATCTATGGAATACTTTTTAAATGATCTTGCCACCTTCAGGGATCTGTGGACAAGTACTCCAATCTCCCTCTGATCCTCTGAGCATCTTGCGATTCATTGAATACTCCCTTATCCTGTTCCTTCTTCGAAAGTGCATCACCTCACATTTATCATGATTAAATTCTGTTTGTCACTGATCTGCTCATCTGTCAAATCTGTTTTTATCTTCCTGTAACCTAAAACCGTTCTCCTTACTGTCAATTGCAAACTTCCTTATCATCCTTTCACATTCTTATCTACATTATTTATGAATATCACAAACAATAAGGGACTCAGCACTGATCCCTGTGGTATGCCACTCTACATTAGGTTCTTGTTACACAAGTAGTCTTCAAGCCTCACTCTCTGTCTCTTGTCACTAAGCCAGCATTCAAACCAACTTGCCAAGCTACCCTGAATCCCATGATTATTTTGCCTATTTTATCATTTTCTCATGTGGAACCTTGTCAAGGGCCTTGCTGAATTGATAGAAACTGTATCAACTGTCCTATCCTCATCCAAACATTTAGTCACCTCCTCAAAAGGTTCCACTAGATTTGTTAGGTTTGACTGCCCTCTGATAAAGCCATGCTGACTATCCATGATCAAACCTTGCCTCTTTAAATTTTTCCCTCCACTATATCCTGCAATTCTTTCCCTACCACTGATGTTAGACTCACTGGTCTATCTGGAAAACCCTGCTTGTAAAGTGAAATCATATTAGCTGTCCTTCGGTTCTCTGTGGTCAGAGACGATTTGGCTCAGGGCCCTTGTAATTTCTTCCCCCATCTCCCAAGCAGTCTGGAATACATCTCACTCATTGGGATGAACCTCTGTACTGTGTCCTCAATTACACTCAGAAACTCCTGCCATTGTTGCTCTACAGTCTTCCCCATTAGGCTCTGCTTCCAATCACTTTTCGCCACTTCCTCTCTCATGCCCCTGTAATTACCTTTATTTAACTGTAACACCATTACATCTGATTTTGCCTTCTCTCTTTCAAACTGCAGACTGAACTCTACCATATTATGATCGCTGCCTCCTAAGTGTTCCCTGACTTTAAGATCCTTTATAAAGTCTAGCTCGTTACATAGCACTAAGTCCAGAATAGCCTGGTCCCTTGTGGCTCCATCACAAGCTGTTCCAAAAAGCCATCCTGTTAGCAGTCCATGAATCCCCTTTCTTTGGATCCACTGGCTTGTTCTCTCTCGATGGATGCTACCTGACCCGCTATGATTAAGTATTTTTTTTGTTTTCTTTAAAGAGAATGTGTTCTGACAGAAACCACCATACAGCCTGAAATTGCGAAGTGCCAGTATGTCATTCCTGAGGTGTGGGACCCAAAACTGGACACAGTACTCCAAATGGGGCCTAACCAGAGCTTTAGTAGCACCTCACTGCTTTTACATTCCAACCCTTTTGAAATAAATGACATTACATTTACTTTCTTAACCACGGACTCAACCTGCAAGTCAACCTTTAGAGAATCCTGTACGAGCACTCCCAGATTCCTTTGTACTTTGGCTTTATGAATATTCTCACCGTTTATAAAATAGTCCATGCCTGTGTTCTTTTTTCCAATGCAGGTTCTGAAGTGTTCCTGATAATTCACTCCTCTCTCCAAACCTTGAATACATGGTGCAAGAAATTGAAGATGTCATTGTACTGATACGTCAATAGCAGTATGCCACAAACTGGTGCAGAGTAATTTCTATACCAAGAAGGTTGGATGAACTATTTGTGAAGGACATGCTCAGCTTTCAGAAAGTAATCATTTGAAGGCTAAAGGAGGACTAGAGTATAAGGATGCAGAGACTAGAGCGTAAAGATGCAGAGACTGGAGTATAAGAACGCAGAGATTAGACCCCACTTGGGGTATTGGGAGCAGATCTGACCATCACATCTTAGGAAGGATATATTGATCTTGGAGGGAGTACAAGATAGGGTTACAAGAGTGATGGTTAGACTTCAGGGGTTATGTTTTGAGGAGAATTTATACAAATTAGTTTTCTCTAGAATATAGAAGATTATGGGGTGATCTGATCAAAGTCTTTAAGACTTTTACAGTTTAGAAGAATGCATCAAGGACTGAAAAATGATAAAACTGTGCATGGTTGTACTGTATTACGAGGCTCAGCCCTCAGTGTATCTTTGTTTAGGAATCTATGAAGAAAGAAGCTCATAGTCTTCAAACATGCCAAGAAGATGATTTGAAAGCTGATCTAACTATTGGGAAAGCTGAGCATGTCCTTCACAAATTGTTCACCCAACCTTCTTGGTACCGAAATTGAGTAGAAAGTAAAAGCTGTAGAAATTCACAGGAAATGATGACCAATCTTCTTTTGGTGAGAAAACATGCTCCTGGAGAAACTGAAATAATTCCTCACAGAATGGAATAGATCAGGACCTTGGTGTAGGGAGTCCTTTCAGAATGGAATGTAGTCATTATCTTGACTTGGAATGTCTTTCACCTGGGCTGGAATGTCTGCTAATCACTGTCAGTGACCTAATTGGACACACGCTTTTCAATTCAATAAAGCTTTGAATAAGCTTTTTAATACCTTTTACCACTATGCCTTCAGCTGAAATTGTGCAACTTCCCAAACTCTAGATCTTGACTTCTGATGGTTTAAGGCATACAGTGTAAAGCCATTCTAGATTATCAGGCAGCACAGTAATAGTTGTTCCTGATTCAAGGAAAAACAATTACTGGAAAATATTTGATTTTCAAGTTTCCAGACCAACAATCCTGGTCCAGATCATCATCATTTGCTATAGAGGTAACAATATCAACTTGACCAAGAGAATCTCGTGTTGGAGTCTGCTTTGTTTTGTTGGCGATCTGTTTGATTTAGTTTTTAGAGATCATATTGAATCAAAAAACTTACAATTGATCAAAACTGCCATGCTGAAGGCCATAAGGTCATTGCCACTTGGTAATCTTGTCAGTTGCATTGCATTCTTGTGCCACACTGTCATCACCTCGTTAGTGGCAGGTGTTTTGTTGGGTGAGATGGATATCCTTGGGCTTGGCCAACTCGGCTGAGCTGTGGGTACCTTGCGATTGTACTCTATCCCTGGCCCGTGTCATATGCTGGATTGCCTGTTGCAACACAGCCTTAGTCACATTGCAATAAGTTTGGGAGCATGTTGTCAAGAATTCAAATGGGCTCATAACCCAGTGCTGCGTCAGCTCATGAGATGGCCACCTTAATGGAGATCACCAACACCACTTGCTGCTGGGATTCTTGGCAGGACCAGGTACATTAAATAACAAAGTCGTTGGAATACAATAAGCATCACAAACTACTAGCACTGATTGAAAATCTCCTGAGGATTCATCCATACCTTCCCTGATGAGGCTCTCCTTGGTGATGAAGCCAATACATATATGGATTCGGAGCGATTGCTATTTCAACTGGAGACCTGAGGCTGTTCCATGCCTGTGGAGGTGTATCTTTCACGTTGTCCCTTTGAGTGCTTGCATTGATGCTTTGATAGCATCAAAGTCTTTTAAAAGGACAGAGTTTTCTTGGTTGGAATAGGCACACAATCACTTAAGAGCACGCCTTGTTTTTCCTAACTTTGATAAGTTTTCAAATGCCTTACCTCACTTCAGGTAAATCTTCAAGTCACCATATTTAGAAAGTTTCCTTTAGGCTTTTTATCCTCGTTGTTCCAAAGCCTTGCTTTGTGGCTGTTCAATGCTGCCTCATGATTCTTCATCATTAGGCTGATCTCTGCACTTTTCTACCTTCTCCTACTATGGATCCTTCAAGTCTTCATATAAGCTCAGGCCAGGCTGCTGAATTACTTTTAAAGAACCTTTATCACTAGACTGTATATGATGGTAAGGCTACAGAGCAGTATGCACTATGCTGTGCTAGTTCCAATCTTTCTGGCAGAGTACTAGCACCTGACTACTGAGGTCACAGTTCAATTACACCAATGTCTGAGGCTCATTGATACATGCATTGAACTTCACTCCCAAAGGAGATGAAATGTGGGTGAAGTGATTCAAGATATGTGGACCATAACCACTTCTGTAGGAAATGGGCCAAATGGCCTGTTTCTGTACTCTAGATAGTACATAATGCTATATTTTAGTACATAATAATGCTCAAGACCTTATTACCTCTCCAATTCCATGATATCTTCTGAACAGAATTAATAAATACAGGCTACTCCGGCAAGAACCAACATTCAGCATTCATCATGAGAAGCTCATATAGGTAAAATTTGTGGTGGGAGATCATACTTTGGTCAGAGGGTGGGACATACAACATCCCAATGTTTGCATGGCTGCAACTTTATACACTTCAGTCAGGTTGCAGCAAAACCAGCATAACTGTTGTCATCAAAAAACGGGGTAATTTGATTTCGGTGCTGTTGAACTATGATGATTTATAGTCTGTCTCTGGTTTGCGTTACTGTTGCACTGTGATTTCTTGAACAGGAGGCCTATTAAAACAAACAGTATATCCCAGGAAGCTTCGGTAAGGAGCTGTTGTGTGATCATTTGGCAATCACTTCAAATAAAGCTGTAACTATTCACTGCACAGTGCCACAGTCGTCATACTATAGATGTGTTGGCATTGCAGTCCGCAGTCACTGGTATTAACTTTAATTTGCTGGTTGTTCTTTTGTTTTTTGTTCAGAGTAAGGAGTTAAAATTGAAGCGTTTTAAATGTTTGCTACCTGTATGAATCTGTCATTGTACCGGTTAGAACATTGCGTTTTACGAAGTAAATTGAATCACAAAAATACATAATGTTCTCACAAACGCAGTTACCTAATCCAAAAGCACAAACAAACAATTCAATGGTATTAGCTGTGACTTTAAACTACATGGGGATATAATTAAAAAAGTGTTAGGTGTGAATATTGCATTGCCTTAAAATTCTAAAGGTTCACTTGGATAGGATGTCAGGAACGTTTGGGAAAAGCCCAGACAGAAGTAAATGTCAGCAACCATCCATCTCCTACAGGAAAGTCTCTTATGCCTTGAAAGCAATGGAACAGGATCCAGGTTGGTAACGTGTTCAGATATGGCAAAAGTTGGCTGTGGCAAACTTGTTGTTTGCAATCATCAAACTGTCAGCGGCAGGAAGCTGGGAAAAATGGGGAAACAAAATGGTTGAAGGACACAAAGTGAAAGGAATTAAAATCAAGGACCAGGTAATTTAAAACAGTAACAATGAGGAACTACAAAACAACAAAGAATGTACTATGTAACATAATAGAAAGAAAAGGGAGGATTGTCATTGGTAAACCAACATAAGCTACTTAGAATTATACAGGATGGAAACAAGCCCTTTGGTCCAATGAGTCCATGCCGAAAATAATCCAAAACTAAACTAGTCCCACCTGACTGTTCCGGACCCATATCCCTCCAAATCTTTCCTATTCATGTACCTATCCAAATGTCTTTTAAATGCTGTAATTGTACCCACATCCACCACTTACTCAGGAGGTTAATTCCACACACAATCCATGCTCTGTTTAAAAAACTTGCCTCTCATGTCTTTTTTAAATCTCTTTCCTTTCACCTTAAAAATATGCCCCTAGTCTTGAAATTCCCCCATCCTTGGTAAAAGACAACTACCATCAACTCTATCTTTGCCTCTCATTATTTGATAAATTTCTATCAAGTCGCCTCTCTATTCTGCAACGCCCCAGTAAAAAGAGTCCCAGCCTATCCAGCCTTTCTTTGGCTGGATAACTCAAACTTTCCATACTTGGCAATATTTTGGTAAATCTCTTCTGAACCCTTTCCAGCTTCAGAACATCCTTCCTACAACAGGGCAATCAGAACTGGACACAGTATTACAGAACAGGCCTCACCAATGTCCTGTACAACATCAAGATGACTACCCAACTCCTGTACTCAAAGGACTGAGCAATGAAGGCAAGCACGCCAAATGCCATTTTAACCACCCTAAATATATGTGATGCAAACTTCAAAGAATTATGTACCTGCACTCCTAGGTGCCTCTGTTCTACAACACTACCCAAGGCCCTACTATTAATTGTATAAGCTTATCCCTTGTTTGTTGTACCAAAATGCAATACCTCACATTTATCCAGATTGAACTCCATTTTTCAGCCCATTGGCCCATTTGATCAAGATCCATTTGTAATCTCAGAAACACTTCTTCACTGTCTATTTTACCACCAGTTTTGGTGTCGTCCCCAAACTTACTAACCATGCCTTCTATATTCTCATCCAAATCATTGATATAAATAACAAACAAAAGAGGACCAGAACCATTCCCTGTGGAACACCGCTGGTGACAGGCCTCCAGTCTGAAAAGCAACCCTCCACCATCACTCTCCATCTCTTGCTGATAAGCCAGTTATGTACCCAACTGGCAAGCTCACCCAGAATCCCATGTGACCTAACCTTACTAATTAGTCTACCAAGTGGAATCTTGTCAAAGGCTTGACTGAAATCCAAATAAACAATGTCTACTGCTCTGCCATCATCAGCCTTTTTGGTAACTTCCTCAAAAAACCCAATCAAGTGAGTGAGACACAATTTTTCTCGCACAAAACCATGCATAGATGTTTATCATTTTCCAGCAATCATAGTCCCCATCACACTCCTTTTTCTCTTGAGTTGCATTTAAGTATTCACTTATTTTAACTGCTTTAGTTGTTGAGCTAAACTTCTGCTTCTTTGGTTTTTCTATATCTCTATTTCTTTCTATTCTCCATTTTTTTAACCAAATGACTTTTGTCTTCTAGATTTAGGATTTGAAATGAAGTCAGTGCTGGGAATGATAATACATCTGGCCCCATTTCCCCTTACATTGACAGCGGGGATATATAAGGGTGGCTAACCACTAGTCTCAGTCCCACCAATGTTGAAAATTGCCAACTAATTGTTTAAATAATGTAAGTAACCGAACAGTATCTGGTGCAAAATGTCGCATGAACATGTGATACTATCCCTGGCTAACATATGGTTGGTTGGATGGATGGATGTCCCCATTCTCATTTCCTAACTGTGCCCACACATCCTACTTAGCTTAAAGTGGTATAGGAAAACCATGAGATGCTCTAGCAAGAAGAGGTTCATGTCTTACACCAGTCCAGTAGTTTATTGTATGATGGCAATCAGATACAAGTTCGTATTAAGATAGACATTGTTATTGAGAGTATTGGGAGACACAGGATAACAGGAATTCCCCATTTGAGATCCCAAATTGTTGTACTTTTCCTGTCCAAGACCTTGTGACATTGTCAGATTGAGTGGTTCTTATTGCAGGGTGAAAGTAAGGACAGCAGATGCTGGAGATCTGAGTCTAGATTAGTGTGGTGCTGGAAAAGCACAGCAGGTCAGGGCAGCATCTGAGGAGCAGGAAAATCAGGATGCTGCCTGACCTGGATACTATTGCAGTTGCAGTGTTAATCCTTTTACATTAGTTTATACAGTATAAAAGAGGGAATCAAACATTCCCTCATTCTTAATACATGGAATAGAGCAAACACGCACCTTCCCTCAATGCAGATTTGAAAACAGATGTTCAATTCTTACACTGTGAAATGTTTTTGATTTCAAACTGCTACAGCTTCACTGCCGACTGGGAAAATCTGAAGCGTAGGACTTAGCGGCAGGATGAAAAGCTGGCATAAACAGAAGCAGCTTATCCATTGGGAAGTTGAATACCCCTAGTCACATTAGACATACTATGAAACTTTTTTGGAAATTATAATGGGCGAATATTCTCAGTCCCATGGAGCTTGAGGCTGCAGGGTGTGAAGTCAGTGCGCAGCATATTGAGCGGTTCCCTGCCTGTGCCTGCCTCAAGGCACATTTTCTAGAGCTGATCCCTCTCCTTTAATGGTTACCAAGGTATTTAAAAGAACAGTTGGACTTTAATTGTGTGCAGCAAAGCAATATTACAGCAGGTACTTGGACCCCCATGCTTTGTGAGGAGTCCACAGGACATTGGAGACGCCCTCACAGTGGGACGCCAGAGAAATATTGGCAACTGCTGGACATGTTACTATCTCGGAGCTGCAAAGCTGAAATGGGCACACCCCTCAACACAGATAGCCCAAAAGGTCTGGATCTTTTAATTAATAAGCCTTCATACGCTTTTCCACAATACTTCTATTTTAGGCACCCTCACATTTTTAAACAGTGCCCACCTCTCCCAGTGAGGTTAGCCATAGTTAGCCATAGTTATGCTGGAAAATAAATTAAATGTTGCTATGAAGTTAAATTGTGCCCATGTGGTAAGGAAGAGGCAGGTTAAAAATCCAAAGATTCAATGCAATGTCAAGTTACCTTGTAGAAGTATGGATTTGGATAAAGTATTTTGTTGCAACCTAGAAATACATAATGAAATTAAGTCTTATCCTTCCCCAAATATCATGTTAAAACTATGTTGTAGGTGACTGTATAGGAGGTATTGATCACTAACTCCTTTGGGTATTTATTGACTATTTATGGTTAACTATAAAATAAATGGACCATAGAGCCTGTCACATTGCCATCTTTCTAAACCATCTCTGTTTCAGTGTTGTGTGCTGCTGCAAGGTTTTCTTGTATTGTGGATTGGAAATCAAACCAAAATTGAAATGCACAACATATGTGAAAACAGATCAAAAAGTAGGCTTTGCTTCTCAGTACCATTGCAAAAGGATGCTGAAATCTAAGTACAGATTTTTTTTTAAATGGAGAAAGATAAACCATATTAAATACAAGAATGTTTGGAAATCTTTTTAGTTGCCAACTAGCTTCAGAACTGCAGTTGGCATTTCCTCAAAACACAGCTAATGCCAACAAAGTGAATTTGCTGCTTCTGGTCCAACTTTTGATCCTAGTATTCTGTCTCTTCAAGCCAACTAATATGTTAAGAATGAAGCAGATAATAATTCATTGGTTCTATTTCCCTTTTACTATTTCAGCTTTAGCATTTATGGGCAAAGAGATGAAAAGGTTTGCAATAGTATTATCAAGCAGCACTTGCTCAGCAATAACCTGCTCACTGAGATTTAGTTTGGCTTCTGCAAGAGCCACTCAGCTGATGTCATCTTTGCCTTTGTTCAAACACGGACAAAAGAGCTGTGCTCCAGAGGTAAAGTGAGAACAACTGCCCTTGATATCAAGGCAGCATTTGGCCAAGAGCTACCAAGGAGCTCTAGTTAGATTAGAGTTATATCCAGGGCAGCATGGTAGCTCAGTACTTAACACTGCTGCCTCACAGCGCTAGGGACCTATGTTCAAATCTACCCTCGAGCAACTGTCTGTGTGAAGTTTGCACATTCTCCCCATGTCTGCAAGGGTTTGTTCCTGTTTCTTCCCACAGTACAAATATGTGTAGGTTAGACGGAACAGTCAAGCTAAATTGCCCATAATTGCCAGGAATATATAGGTTAGGAAGTTTAGCTGCAGGAAATGCAGGGTTGCAGGGATAGGGTGTTGGTGGTGGGAAGCGGTCTGGGTGGAATGCTATTTGCAAGGGCGGTGTGGAATCGATTGGCTGAATGGCCTGCTTCCACACTGCAGGGATTCTATGATTCTGTGGCAAATGGGAAGATGATTATAGTTGTTGGAATTCAGTCATCTCAGTTTCAGGATATCACTGCAACCATCTTCAGTTGCTTCAGCAATAATCTTTCTTCTGTTATAAGGACAGAGGTGAGGATGTTCACTGAAGATTGTACAATATTCTGCACAAGTCATGATGTGTCAGGTACTGAAGTAGTCTGTATCCATATGAAACAAGACCTCGACATCCAAGCTTGCACTGATAAGTGACAAGTAACATGCATGCCACATAGGCAACGGCCATGTCTAACAAGAGAAAATCTAACTCTCTTCTCTTAACAATCAGTAGCATTGCCCTGAATGGTGTTATCATTAGCCAGAAACTGAAACTGACCAATGAAACAAGTGCTGTGGCTATAACAGCATAGAAAATCTGGGAACTGGGAACTCTGGCGAGTCACTCACCTCCTACCTTCCCAAATCCTGATGGCCATCCACAAGGCACAAGTCAGGTGGTGGTGGAATACTCCTCACGTGCCTGGAGGGGTACATATCCAGAACAAAGCAACTCACTTCATTTGTACCCCTATCACCTTCAACATTCACTTCCTTCATCACCAATGGACAGTGGCAGCAGTGTGTACCATCTAAAAGATGCACTGCAACAATTCATCCATGCCGTTTCGGCACATTATAGATCCATGACATCTACTACGCAGCATATGCAAGATCAGTACCATTCGTAAGTATTTCTCCAATCCATATATCACGCTGACTTGGAAATGTATCACTGTTCCTTCACTGTTACTGGGTTTCCCTCAGTAACAGCATTGTGCTTTGTAACAGCATTATAACAGCATTGTATACCTCAAAGTCTGCAGCAATACAAGGAGACAGCTCACCAACACCTATTCAACACCAATTAGGAATAAGAACCCCCCACCCCACCCTGTCCTTATTAAAATCAGTCGTAAAGGGTGAACCTTTAAAGGGAACATAACCTACCGTTTAATTTAATTCAATAAAAGGTCTGCAGCTATTGACACAATATTTCTTGGTGGAAAAATATTTTTTTTGCAACTAATTGGTAAAACTGAGGGAATGAGTAATACACAAAACTGCTCACACTTCATGCCTTGTTCATGTGCCCCAGTGTAAATATAGGGCACTCAAGGAATCAGAGCACACTAGAGTCATAGAGTCACACAGTGTGGAAACAGGCCAGTTCATGCTGAATATAATCCCAAACTAAACTAGTCCCACTAGCCTGTGCTTGGTGCATATCCCTCAAAACATTTCTTATTCATGTTCTTATCCAAATGTCTTTTAAAAGTTGTAACTGAACCTGCAGTCACCACTTCCAGTGGAAGTTCATTACACACATGAACTATCAGAAAATAATATTTGTGTTTATGGTCGACATGGGAAATAACAGTTCCTCTAAAGGTTTAGCTGCTTTGGTGCAGATATTAGTTGCAGGTTGTAAAGTTAATTATTTATTTTTCATAGACAATTTGGGATTTTCAGAAAAAGAATTGGTTTATGATGGAAGTGAGGACTGCAGATGCTGGAGATCAGAGCTGAAAATGTGTCCTGAAGAAGGGCTTATGCCCGAAACGTCGATTTTCCTGCTCCTTGGATGCTGCCTGACCTGTTGGACTTTTCCAGCAATACATTTTTAAGTTATAATGGAAGACTTCTGCCAAATGTCTCATTGTCTCGGTGCATTCTTTGAACCAGACCATATCTCGTCTACATGGTCATATGTAGCCTGTATGCTTAGTCTTACATAGTCAAAATCACACAGCACTAGGTTATAGTCCAACAGGTTTATTTGAAACTGCAAGCTTTCGGAACTAGCTTGTGATTTAAAATAAACCTGTTGGACTATAACCTGGAGTCATTTTATTTTTGACCTTGTCCACCCTAGTCCAACTCTGGCATTTCCACATCGTGCATGGAAATTGGTAAACATTCTACAATTTTTGAGTGGAGATTTCAACTTATGACACCATACAATAAAAACAATCTGCTTTATGGGATTCATTACTTGGAACTGAGGGCCTGAAATTCTGCTGTTGATGAGAAAGCAGTGATTATGCATTTGCACTGGTCCGGAACATTGTTAGCTGCTGGCAAGGGAGCAAATTGTCCCAGATGTTTTGGTTTGTCCACATTTGCATAGTGTCAGTATTCCTTCAGTGTGAGTTCAGTCATGAGCTGGGAATGCACAGGCCTTTGACAATGAGTTGAATTTCATGGATAGAGGTGTATGGGCCTCTGTCTTTAAACTTATTTTCAGATTCAACGTCTGGGTGTTTTCTGGTGTGCATTGTGCTGAGAAAAGGTAGGAATCTACTAATACCAACGATGCAGGAAGACAGCCGATTCCAGGGCAAAATATTTTAATTAGTTAGAATCAGATTGAAATAGACAAAGTAAGTCAAGCCAAAGAAACTAACAATAGCTCATATTGTATGAGCAAAGCCATACCACTGCTCATCATGTTGTGTATGCTATCTTTACAATTCCTCACAATAAGTCAGATTTGTTGTCACCTTCTTCTTTCAGAATAGAGATTTACACAGTTTGTTGGCTCTAGTGTGAGAAAAAAAGCATCATTTTGTTGTCTAACAAGAAGTGTCATCTTAAACAGGATGTAGTTTATTGCATGATAGCAACTAATTATACAGGGGTGATAGATGTTGGTAGAGAGACAATGAGGAATTTCTCCAATACCATGCAGACTATATGATATCCAATGGGGCTATCAATCAGAATTACTGCAACATCTTGTACAGATGCTCAACAAACCCTGATATCAATTACCTGCTGTCCCTTGTATCACAAAACAATTCAAGCCCCTCCAGCACAGAACGATCCATGGTCATGCAAATCAGGAACAGACTATTGATTTGCTTTTCTATTCATAGAAACTCAACTGTGTGAAAGCAGGCCATTCGGCCCATCGAGTCCATATCACCCGTCCATAGAGCTTCTCACCCAGACCCACCCCAACTCATCCCCCTATTCCCTGTCATCTTGCATTTCCCATGGCTAATACACCTATCATATGGACTGTGAGAGGAAACTGGAGCACCCAAAGGAAACCCACCCAGACACAGAGAGAATGTTCAAACTCCACACAGAGTCAGCTGAGGCTGGAATCAAACCTGGATCCCTGGCGCTGTGAGGCAGCAGTGCTAACCACTGAGCCACTGTACTTCTCCTTCACATGCCACAGACCCGTCTATGAAGTCAGACCTAGAGTTTTAGTTGTTTAACCAAACGCTCCTCATCAGCTTCCCATTATTGGTCAATCAATTTATCCATTCTGAAGACTTCCTACAGCAATTGGAAAGTGAGTATTACTCAATTTGATCATTTCCTGTCAGTCAAACAGTCACTTTCCAATCTTCAATATTCCATTATTAATAAATAAAGACCAACATTCTAAGAAAATGAAAGAAACTGCACAACTCTTTATAGCATCCCCATCATTTCTCTGCACTTCATTGTCATGGAGGCTATCTACTGTTCTTGGAAACTCCAGGCCAATCCAGAAGGTATTGAGCAATCTCAGTTGCAAAGATGTTTCATTTCCCGGCATCAATTTAAATCTGAGTGAAAGTGGTCTTAATGCAGCCAGCAATAGTGATGTCAGTTCACTGGGTAAGTAACCTATTGTATTGAAGTATTCTCGCAAACAGCAAAACACGAGGTTGGAATTACTTATTATCTTTCACTTTTGTTTCACTGTCAGAAAATTTAGTGGCTGTGTTTGGATCACAGCAGAGAATAAAATATCATAAACAACGGTTGATAATTTTTAAAAAATGGAACTGTTTTCAGCATAATGGAGAAATTTAATATTTCACAAATACAAAATCGGTATTTAGTCCCAGTGAGGATATTTAATGGGTAATTAGAGTCATAGAGTCATTTGGAATAGCCCTTCAACCCACTGCGTCCATGCTGACTAACAAATTTTAAACTACTCCAATCCCATTTTCCTGCACTTGGTCCATGGCCTACTGTGCCCTGGCATTTCAAGTATTCACCCAGGTGCTTCTTAAATGTTGTGGGAGTACTCGCCTGTACCACATTCTCATGCAACACATTCCAAATATCAACCACCCTCTGGGTGAAAAATGTTTCCTCAGATCTCGTCTAAACCACTTACTCCTCACCTTAAACTTATATCTTCTGGTCTCAGACACATCTTCCATGGGGAAGAGGTTCTCATAATCTAATCTGTCTGTGCCTCTTATAATTTTGTGTATCTCGATCAGATTTCCCCTCTGCCTCCTCTACTCCAAGGAAGACAAATCCACCCTATCCAGTCTCTCGTCATAACTGAGACTTTCCATCCCAGGTAATGTCCTGGTGAATCTCCTCTGAACTCTCTCCACTGCAATCAAGTCCTTTGATTGTGTGGCGACCAGAACTGCTAACACAAAATCCAGGCCAATAATATTCAACTTCATCAAGCTGCCTTGTTTCTGAGGCTAGCTAGCTTCATGAAATAACATAGGTAAAAATTCTATTTGTGATGAAAAGCTTTTGCCCGAAATGTCAATTTTCCTGCACCTCGGATGCTGCCTGACCTGCTGTGCTTTTCCAGCACCACTCTAATCTGGACTCATGAAATAACATGGTTACTGAGACAACCCCTTCTCACCTTAAACATATTTGATGCTTCCACTTTGGCAAAAATACTCTGACTATCCACCCAATTCATACATCTCAAAATTTTATAGAATTCCATCAGGTTCCCCCCCCCTCACCTCCTCCAGTCTCCGATGTTCTAGTGAAAACAATCCCAGTTTGTCCAACCTCTCCTTATAACTAATACTGTTGATGAGTGCGAGTGAGATGGAGGATGGAGCATCATGCTTGAATTGACAGGTACCTCCTCTGACATTCATGTCAGGGACTGAAACCATCTAGTTTCTATCCAGCATGTGAGAGAGTGGGGAATAGTTTGCAAGTGAGGTTAGGTAATAATGGCATGTTCATGCATGTAAATAGGACAAACAGGACACTTACTAGCACATTCTTGCCTTTTTATTCATTTTTATTTTGGTTGGAGAATCAGATTTATTCTTCTCAAATTCAAGAATCTCTTTTCTGTCGATCTCACCCTATTTTCCCAATTGACTCACTGACTGCTGCATCATTTAGAGGTTGGGAAGATTCCACCCATTTATTCTCACCACAATTCTCAGTAATGTGTCAGTCGATTGCATATATGATGAATCACATTGAAAGGTGTCATGAGTGTTGTGTCAGTGGATTTCCAGAATTTGGAAAAGATTCAGACATGTATGTGTTTTTATTTGTTTTCCTACTTCAATGACTGACTGTGACTAACCAGAATTTGAGACACTATTTTGGCTTATTTGAAAGAATGTGATATTGACTGGCAACAAGTTGCAAATTGAGAATAACAAGTGTTTTATTGTTATTCAAGAAAATATACAGGAATAAGGCCACCAACTGCAATCCAGACATTTTTACTTTGGTGAGGGAAACTTCAAGGTACAATAGTTTGGGGCTTTATGACTCCATGAAATAAATTGCCAAATGCAGGTGAATTAAGAAAAGCTAGTATGGATTGCATAAAGAAAATTATGCTTGACTAACCTGCTGGACTTTTTTGAAGCGGTAACAGAGAAGTTTGATGAAGGCACTATTTTCATTTGCTGTCCATGGACTTCCAAAACATTTTGCACTATGTATCTGTGAGCAAAGTTATATCTCGTCGAATAAAAGGGACAGTGGCGGCTTAGATACAGAATTGGCTGAGTGACAGGTAACAAAATATTAGATAATGGATGTTCTTCAGGCTGGAGGAATATTTCTGATGGAGTTCCCTTGGGCTCTTGTCTCTCCTGATATACATATTAATGACCTCAACTTTGGTGCATTGTTTATGCCCTCAAAACTCGTAGATGATACAAACCTTGAGAACATCAAAAACCATGAAGATGCTACCACAGAATTTCAAAAGGTATTGTTGGGTTGGGGTAAAAGGTGGCAGAACTTCAATGTGGAGAATTGTGGGGGTGACTTATTTTGGTGGGAAGAATATGGATAAACAATATAAAACAAAGGGAATAATTGTAAAGGGGATGCCGGAGCAATGACACCCTTAATTGGATAGGGAACCCAACTCCAGTTGGAGGTACCCCGCGAAAATCCTAAAGGTTGGGCTTGCAATCTGTGAACAATCCTGATTCCATCATTAAATAAAAACCGAAGGATCTGCAGATGTAAATCTGTTGCAGGTGTTGGAGCAAAAACAGAGGTTGCTGGAGAAGCTCAGCAGGTCTGGCAGCATATGTGAAGACAAATCAGAGTTAATGTTTTGGGTCCAGTGGCCTTTCCTCAGAAGAAAGGGTCAGCGGACCTGAAACATTAACTCTGATTTCTCTTCACAGATGCTGCCAGACCTGCTGACTCCTTTATTTCCAGTCCTGGCAGGGAAAAGTCAGACAACTATGTTCAACAAGCAATCTGACAACACAGAGAGTGAAGGATTTTAGCAGGATAGAACATGTACGTATGAAACCTGCATCTTATTTAGGTGATGTTGCTAAAGGGTAGCATGCAGATGAAAATTTTGATGGCAACAACTTACACTGTTCTAAAATATTTTGTATTGATTTATCCTGACTCTATGAAAGGTCTGTTTGTGTGATCTGTGCCAAGATATCATTCACAGTACAACAGCCTGTCCTGCATTCATAGTCTCGATGGCAGAATGTTCCCAGACTTAATGAACTGGAAGCATTTCCAAATCTCTTTATTTGTCCTCACTGTTTGTATGTTAGAGTCTCATTATCTCTGTATTAGAATGCTGGCTGTATTCACTACCCAGGTCTAGTTGCCCTGACAACCAACAGGCTTGTTGGACTGTTTCAGAGGGCATTAAGAATCATGTAGTGTGACAGTGCAGTCACATGTAGGACAGATTGAAGTGCTGATGGCTAGACTTTCAGACGCGTCCCATGTTAGTGGGAAAGGGAAGGCTTTCCTCATATTCTGAAATGGCACCGTGGAATAAACCTACCTATGAATAGGAAACAGAGTTTCTTCAGACCATTTTTAAACTCTGAACCTTCTAGATTCAGACTCTGGAGGAGTTCTTTTCAATATACAATGTCACAGGGATAGACTCGGGTCACAAGTCACACTATGCCAGGTTATCGTCCAATGGGTTTATTTGAAATCACAAGCATTCGGAGTGGTGCTCCTGACGAAAGAGCAGTGCTCTGAAAGTTTATGATTTCAAATAAACCTGTTGGACTATGACCTGGTGTTGTGTGACTTCTAACCTTGACTACTTCAGTCCAACATCAGAAACTCTACATCACAAGGACACATATTCTGATTATTTGTTTGCTCCCAAGGCAAGTCCTCGTCCTCCATTCTTCAAGCCTATGTTGTATTGGTTCTTGTAGCATTTAGGCAGTTTATTTCTTTCACTATATTTTTGCAGTTTGATACCATAAGTGATGTGTTGGAAGACTTAAAAAAAAACACATTTGGGAGATAGAGATTCCAATGTAGTAATTCATTGCATAAGGATGTTTTGTAACAATTTCATCTGGTTCTGTGACACTGAAAGTTATGTTTACTGGAATTTTTGTGTAGGCTGCCAATTTGACATTGTAGCTTTCCCTAAACTTCCTGATTGTTGCAATCTCCTACTATGGTTAGATTTGCTGCGACATGAATGATTTGCAGTAATTTCAGAGAATTGTGCCTACTTTGCAAAAATATCCAGCAGAATAAAGTTGTTTTTCTAATGATGGTGAAACTGACAGTTTACTTGATTAGCTTCTGACCTTCACACCTCTTGAAATTTAGCCTGGGCAGCCAGTTGTTACTGTTAATTAGTATAAGTGACTTGATTTTTGCAAAGACTTTCCTGACTCTGTGGGCCTTTATGAACGTAGGGTGGGGCCCAGATGTGGAAGTCCTGGCTCCTGTTCCGACAAATCCGGTTTCTGTTGGTAGTGGAATTGGAGAGACATGATTCACACAGGATAGAAACGCAAACTAAGCAGGGCTGTTTGATCTGCAAGTTTTGGCTGCTGCTTGGGCCTTAATCCACAGTGTGCATCACTTGTTCTTGAAGAGCTGATAACATCAGTATAGTGATTGTGATCTAATTATTTTAACTACCCTGGTCTTTAAACTTCACAAACAAATCATACAGCTGTCAGTAGGATTTTTAAAACCAACTGCTTAGTGCCTTGGTTGACAGGCATAAATGTAACAAAAGTACCATCTGGTTATGCAGTTTCATTGAAGTTCTTTGTTAACGTTTCTTATAGGATTACCTCCATGTTTTTGAGTGTTTGGCTGAGTTTCAAAAGCTACAATTATCTGAGTCAGGTTAGCTGATAAATCTGTAAATTCATTGTTTGACAGTTTAAAGGAGATATTAAAGGATTATCTATCTTTGATGTGGAGTCTGAATTTCTTTTTTGTTTTTATAGGAGATTAGTTACATGGAATTGATTCAAAGGCTTTGGACATACTTTATGGTTAGGAGTTTTTTCGCTGTCAGGTCTATCAGAGTGAGACTGTGTTAGATTGTGAGAGTGTTTTTCATTTTCATTTGGCTTCTAAGATGTACTCACAGTAGATATTGAGTATGTTACCTTTAAGATGATTTGGAAGATATAAGGGGCTGTGGGTGAAATGTTGATTTGGCTTTGAGTTGGCATGTTGAGTCTGAGGAGCAGTACAGATGTGAATAAGGGATAGACAGCCTAACAATTGAGACAAATTCTGAAAGAAAGGCGACCGAATCAACACGGACATCTACTACAAACCAACCGACTCCCACAGCTACCTGGACTACACCTCCTCCCATCCTGCCCCCTGTAAAAACGCCATCCCATTCTCCCAATTCCTTCGTCTCCGCCGCATCTGCTCCCAGGAGGACCAGTTCAAAATACGTACAACACAGATGGCCTCCTTCTTCAAGGACCGCAATTTCCCCCCCGACGTGGTCGACGGTGCCCTCCACCGCATCTCCTCCACTTCCCGCTCCTCCGCCCTTGAGCCCCGCCCCTCCAACCGCCACCAGGACAGAACCCCACTGGTCCTCACCTACCACCCCACCAATCTCCATGTACAGCGCATCATCCGCCGTCACTTCCGCCACCTCCAAACAGACCCCAGCACCAAGGATATATTTCCCTCCCCTCCCCTATCAGCTGTCCGTAGAGACCACTCCCTCCGCGACTCCCTTGTCAGATCCACACCCCCCACCGACCCAATCCAGGGAACAGGAGAATCGACGTTTCGGGCATAAGCCCTTCTTCAGGAATGAGGAAGGTTTGTCCAGCAGGCTAAGATAAAAGGTAGGGAGGTGGGACTTGGGGGAGGGGCGTCGGAAATGTGATAGGTGGAAAGAGGTCAAGGTGAGGGTGATAGGTCAGACTGGGGTGGGGGCGGGGAGGTCGGGAAGAAGATTGCAGGTTAGGAAGGCGGTGCTGAATTTGATGGATTTGACTGAGACAGGCTGGGGGGAGGGGAAATGAGGAAACTGGTGAAATCTGAGTTCATCCCTTGTGGTTGGAGGGTTCCCACCCCAGTCTGACCTATCACCCTCACCTTGACCTCTTTCCACCTATCACATTTCCGACTCCCCTCCCCCAAGTCCCTCCTCCCTATCTTTTATCTTAGCCTGCTGGACCAACTTCCCTCATTCCTGAAGAAGGGCTAATGCCCGAAACGTCGATTCTCCTGTTCCCTACATGCTGCCTGACCTGCTGCGCTTTTCCAGCAACACATTTCCATCTCTGATCTCCAGCATCTGCAGACCTCACTTTCTCCTCAAATTCTGAAAGAACTCAAGGCAAGCCTTCTAAACAATTCCCTTGGCATTTGCATACCCCACAGGCCAGTTTTAGCAGATACAACTCTATTCCATACTTGGCTCTCTGAAGCAACAATGGAAAATTTAGTGGCACCTTCTGCCAAGACAGGCCCAGTGAGTCAGGAGCTTACCTGCTTTAATAGCCAATATACAACCCAAGATCAATTAAATGTATATTATTTCTCTGAATAGCACCTCTCAAAGTACTGCACTATAGCAATTTCTTATCCCAAGCAAGAAGTTATTCTCAAAGGACAAGGGTGGATAATAACATTCCAGCATGGATCCTTTGCCCCATGCTCTTTTTGAGTGTAGGAAGTGAATTTGCTTTTAGGTTGAAAACAATAGATTATATATAATTTTACATCAGCATTTGATACCAAGCCCATTATCCTAAACATCACTGTCTCCACTAATGCCTGAGACACAGTAACTTATCACGGCTTATTTGACAGTAGCTGCCAATCCATGACATCTGTGACCTATAGGACACGTACATTAGTTGGCATAATTTCCAGTTACAAGTTCAAGTTACAATCCATCCTGATGTGAAAAATGTATTACTGTTCCTTCATTGTAAATGGGTCAAAATTCAGAAATCCTCAACCTGGTGGCGTAGGGAGTGAATCTAGACCACTCAGATTTTTAAAAAAACTTTGCACCACTCAAGCCACTGCAGCTGTTTAAGAAAATGTGGCTCAGTACAACATTCTGAAGCAGAATTAGTGCTAAGCCAAAATCTGGTCTAGCTAGAAATTCCACATCCCATAAATTAATTTTTAAAAACTGCCCCAAAACTTGTCATAATGCCCACCGTCATAATGTTTGAAGCAGCCTGTTTGCTCACATTCCTAAATGTTTCAGCTTCCAAAAGACCTCCCACTGTGAAATACTTGATGTGAAATAGAATTGGTCGCATTAATTGTTTGGGTACTTTGAGTGGTATTTGGAGACCAATGCCATCTCTGATGCATGCGCATATTTTTAGGGTAAATCGTGTCAGTCACTGTATCATTGAATATGTTATCAACCTTCTCCACGCACCCACTTGCTCTCAGTCATGGGTGCATAAGTGGGAATTCCCTCAGAAGTACAGCATGAATGGAAAAAGGAACAGAAAGTACACAAAGCAGGACAAACGCCTGGAAGGAGCAGGAGAGTTGGTCATGAAGGCAGAAGAGCTCCCAGCAGAAGATCATATCTGCCCAGTGTGTTTAGTGAGTTATTTTCCTATCTGAAGCTTAGTGAGCAACACTGTTGTGACCTCGGGGATTAGTGAAGAAATCTGCACCTGCTGCAGCCATAATTATTCAAAGTAGGGCAAGGATGGCAATGCCAGTGGCTGTAAAAGTGATCAGTGAACTATGAAGGCTAATGACCTCCTTTCTTTGGCAGTCCATTTTACCAGCTACATATCAGCCACAACTGTAAAGGACAGCTATGGGCATCAAGATCTATCCATTGACAAATGGCAGATTACTTCATGCACAGCCCCCAAAAGTCATGCTTACCTATGCAGTGTTATATAGTGGGCCAATGGCATGCTGAAACAGTACTACTGGTGTCTGAATCACACTGGAGGAGCCCTGGAATACTCAGCAAAAGAGATGTCAAAGTTCATGATGGTCACAACCTTGATCTGATGAGAGAACAGCCCTTACCACTAGATGTACCCAAAGCAGTTAGAAAGCAGAGGTGGAGGATAGGGAAGAGCATGATCATATAGAAGTGGAAAAAAGGAGGCATTCTCGGCAGTACTTTACCTGTGGCTGTCCATTGAGAAACTCATCCAAGTATAATGTCATTAACCACTTCCAAATTCTCCATTGACCAACAGTTCTTACTTTGTTGTCTTAACAGCCTACGCACAATGCAGAAATAAAGACCATTGCTCAATAATCAAACCAAAATAATAAATCATTTCATACTGCATACAAATAATCACCCTTGTTAATGCCTGTCTTCTGTATGACTCTGTTTGGCCTCTTGCTTCTACATAGTGCTATCTTAGTAGCTGCTATAAGTCTATTGAAAGGCTATTGAATTACACAGGGGAGACTGTAGGTGGACATGGAGGATTTTCACAAGCAGCTCTTGCCCCAGAGGGTTTGCTGAAGTTTGCACCTTCTCAGCATTGGCGATCATAGTCCGGACGAACTGGCTGATAGACAACATCGGTGGAGTGCAAGGGTGGGAAGACACCTTCCTGAGATGGAACAGCAAATATTGTACCATAGTTATGCACACAGAGTTGTCACAGTTCCATGCCGAAGAGAATGAGTACCAAGATACCCTGAAATAATTGCTCCTGTGATTAAAAATGGTAAGGAAATGAAAGCAGAGCAAACATAACATGAGTGCACATGGCCAATAGTGCTGCTTAGGCCAATAGATCTGCTTAGGCCAATATACCTGCTTAGTTCAAGTCCAATTACTTCAGTAACTGACATGATCATCACTGACATGATCGACACTGTCCAATGTTTGATGTATTGCACTGTGAACCACTATCTGCATGTGATTGGCAAAGTTAAGCTACCATCCTCTTTCCTTCACTGGCTCTAAGGACTTATTTGTGATACAAGTGTACATAAAAACATCTGTAAATATTAATGGGCCTCTTCTTAGTTTATTGCATGATTATAACCAGGAACTGGCTCCTCCGTTTTTTTTTCTTCATCCATAGGACATGGACACTACTGGCAAGAATATTTTACCCACCTCTAATAGTTAAGAGTCAACTGTATTGCTGTGGGTCTAGAGTCACATATAGACCAGAACAGGTCAGGACAACAGTTTTCCTTCCCTGAAGAGCATTCATGAACCATATGGGGTTTTACAACATTTAAAAACTGCTAAATAGAACTAGCTTTAAAATTTCAGATTTTTCCATCTGTAATTCATATTGAGCCATTTGCCATGGTGGGATTCAAACCCACCTTGTTAGAACCTGAGTCTAGGATTCTGAATTACTAGTTCAGTAACATCACCACAATGCCACTGACTCCCCTTGTGTTAAATGTTGTTACAAAGACTATGAGGGGAATGGCGAGACAGGTCTGACAAGATCCTAAGGTGAAAGTGAAGACTGCAGATGCTGGAGATTGGAGTCGAGAGTGTGGTACTGGAAAAGCAATAATGAAGAGCTTTTGCCCAAAACATCGATTTTCCTGCTCCTTTGATGCTGCCTGAACCTGCTGTGATTTTCCAGCACCACACTGTTGACTGACAAGCTGATTTGTCTTTTTCTGTTGAGGTCTATATGATATCATCAGGTTAGGTGGGGTGTAATGCAGTTTCTGTCATTAATCCTTTCAGAACTATTGCGTTAGACAACATCCAGCTCCTCTCACCTGTAATAGGATCAAGCTTGAATAAGTGTATTTTAAGTGAAAAATAAACATGGAATAAGAATAGTGTAAAAGCAATAGCTTGACAGGAATGTTTCAGCAACATGCACATATTAGCGGTTCATATGGTTTCAGTATTATGAGTTCAACACCAAAATCTCTGCTTTTAAAATTGTCCTACATTTTATGCACTAGGACAAGAAAAACTGTGTAGAATTTGTTGAAATCATTACATGGTGACACCAGAAACTCTGAAAATCGTTGTGAGATGCACAGTGGAGACAATATGACATCTTAACATATCCCTGTTATATAGACAAACAGTAAGTATTTCAGGGAAAACATTGGAGAGGGAGTTATTCTTGTCCAGGAGGAGGATTTGTAATAGAATCGTAAGAACTCAGGAAAGCTCCATTTTGTTCTCTCTATAAGGCTTTCTTGGGCCTTAGACGAATACCTGACCAAGATGGCAGACAGGTCACCTCAGCTTCAGGTTTTCACCATTGGGTCTCTTGTTTCATTTGGCAGGACTTTAACCGCAGTGGAAAAGCTCACTTGCTGATTCTTAGGTTTTTTTCTAGAAATTATTTATTTCTATTTCTGAGAGGAAATGCATGGCCTCTACTTGGCACCTTTCCAAAGGCACAGCTGAAGTCCAGAATTCACTGGGTGTATCATTTTTTTAAAAAGCAAACTCACATACAATTGCCTGATTGTAATGGCAAAAAAAAAGATTAAATTGCTAATGGGAAGGAGAGCTGAAGCAACATAGTTTATACATAATTCATATGGCATAGAGCAAGAAGCACAGGAAACTATTGCTAACGTCAAAGCAAGACACTCACAGGACCTTTTGACTTTTCTTAACGATTTTTAACATCTTAACATCTGTTTTTGCTGTAATCAAAGAATGAGCTATGGTCAATTCAGATGCTGTATTTTATTTTACGAATCTACTCTCATACCTTTAGCCCCATAACTATACAAAACTGATGGCATGTGCAGTTTACACACATTAGGATGTAATTTGCCTGTACACCATGAGAAAAGGCATCAGTTTAAGTTTATTGAGAGTATAAACTGGTAGTAAGAAGGAGACTTAAATTCATCTTGCACCTGGAAAACGTGTGGCTATCATTTCAAAATTGGGCAAGGCTTATTGGGGCTTAGGGTAGGATCTGTACAAGCCCTTAAGAGGCCCACTTCATGTAATATTCTGGTGGTCATGTAATGGGCAAGCAGATCATTCAGCTGAAGTAGCCTAATGTGGTTAAATACATATATTATGGTCCAAAGCTGGCAATGGATGCAACAATCAGATAGAGCACACTGCTTTTATATAGTGGACTTCCCATAGAAAATTGTGCTAATGGGTTTCACAGCACTGAATTTGGCTCTGAGATTTTAAATATAATATTCATATGGTTGAACAAAAGCTTGGTCAAACAGGTTGATTTCAAGGAGGAGAAAGAGTTTGAGAGGTTGAGAGTTTTAAAAAAAGGCTTCAAGGCATGTTTGTCAATGCTGAAATGAAGAAATTTGGTGAATCACCAAAAACCTGAATTGGAGGAGCATGGCGATTTCAGATCATTGTAAATAAATAGAAATTGGAGTCGGCCATTTAGCCCCGCAAGCTTGTTGCATCATTCTATGACATTGTCTGCCAACTAACTTCACATTAATTCAACCACAGCTAGAATACAGTGATTTGTTTTTGTCTTCTGACCGAAGGAAAGATATACTGGCACTGGAGGTAGTCAACAAGAGAATGCTTAATAGGGTTGATGCCAGAAATTGAGGTATTTTCTTATGAGCAGAGGTTGAGTAGATTGGGTCTGTACTTTCTGGAGTTTAGAAGAATGAGAATAAACCATATTGAAACATACAAGATTCTTAGAGATTCTAATTGTGGGAGAGTCTGGGATCAGAGTACACAATCTCATAGTAGGGGTCACCAATTTAAGGCAGGGATGAAGAGGAAATTCTTCCCTCAGAGGACAGTGAATCTAAACAATGTTTAGTCAGTAAGGGAATCAAAGATTACAGGAAAAGTCAGGAATTAGAAGATTTTCAGATCAGTCGTGATTTCATTGAATGACAAGAGTCCTTGGTGCCTGGAAGCCAGAGTGTAGAGATTAGGCCAGGTAAGAGGAAGTCTATTCTCAATGCACTTCATTTCGATGGACAGTGTGGATATGGTCCAAAAACATCTTGAAGGGTGGGGTCAGGAATCTTTGGGGAAGGTGCTCTTGGGACTGTGTTAACTGTGGAGGAGACTGTATGTAAAAGGTGTATAAATCCTACAAAACTGCCTAACATGTTAATAAGTATCAATCTATGAAAAAGTGTCCACAAGTGTTCGTAAGTACCTGCCAAAGGGTAGCTAGAAATGTCAAATGTGAATTTTTAATGAATAGTTTTCTCAACAGAGTGCAATTTGCAATATAGAAATTGAAGAAATAGAACTTAGTGCATAGATACTTATGGATACATACTAAATTGGCATGGTGAGTGAAAGGCAAAAATGTAATGGGAGGATATAAGCACTGTTGGCCTAGTGATATGAGGGGTCATGGGGGGTTAGTGGAAATCATTAGGTCACATGGGTTAGTCTAAGTGCATCTTGGGAACAAGATGGAGTGACTGGTGAGAGCTGGAAGAATGATCTCTGTTTCTCCTATTTTGAAAAGTTATGGTGTGCCTTTGGTTCTGGATCAGAGACACATTTGATTGATGAAAAACACCCTTTAACCTTAAGGCACCCATTGGAATTGTAAAAATGCAGAAAATCATTTGGACTGGCAAAATTGTCAAGAGACTCTCCAAAAATATGGACTTAATAAGCAACAGTACTAATTATTTTAAAGTGACTGTTAGCTCAAAACCATTATCATGGCGAGTTTTGAGAAGATTTGTAGCCTCAGGTTGAGGTTCTGGATGTAGATTTGCTCGCTGAGCTTGAAGGTTCATTTTCAGATGTTTCGTCACCATACTAGGTAACGTCTTCAGTGAGCCTCCGAATGAAGCACTGGTGGTGTAGCCTGCTTTCTATTTATATGTTTGAGTTTCCTAGGGTTGATGATATAATTTCCTGTGGAGCCATCATTTCCTATGGTGATGTCATTTCTTGTTCTTTTTTTTTTCTAGAGATGATAGATTCTTGCAACAGGGTACATTATTGAACGAGCACACCAAATTCTAATTGAATGGAAATATTTGTTGTCATAAGGGAATAAGCACTTAGTGAAAATCTTTGCTTAAATTATTGGGTACTTAAGTGAGAAGTTTGTTTTCATAAGGGATTAATTGATGCAATATCAACCTATTGGATATATAACCTCAATGAAAGTAATAATGATGTCATGCAACATAGTGAAGAGGTGAATAATAATGAAAACAAGGAGCAGAGAATTGAGCAGGAGATTGCATCAGGAATTAGAACCCAGAATAAGCAAAAATGTAAAATCCATATTTAAAACTCTTTATCTGAATTCACCTGTTTGTAACAAGACAGATGAGTTGACAGCACAAATAGAAATAAATTATATGACTTGATAACTATTAAGGAGATGGGGTTGCAGGAGACAAAGACTAGGAACTCAATATTCAAGGGAATTTGATGTTCCAGAATAATGCTTCTAAAGAAAAAGGAGGAGAGAGTAGTGCTGCCAATAAAGGAAGGTATCAGTGTGGTGGTGAGTCATGATACAGGTGCAAAAGACCATGATGCAGAATCAGTTTGTGTGGAAATAAGGAACAGCAAGGGAAACCAGTCACAGGTGGGACTTGTCTGTTGGCCCTTCCAAAGAGGACAAAATATATATCAGGAACTAATGAGCCTGTAAAAAGGGCACAACAATTGTCATGGATAATTTAAATTGGTTTACTGATGGGACAAATCAGATGGGCAAAGGTAACATGGAAAATGTTTTTAGGGTGCATCTGAGCACTTGTTCCTCTTCTCCCTCAATCTACACCATAAAAACCAGCACTTTTCACATTCAAAGAAGAGTCATATTAGACTTGAAATGTTAAACTATTCTTGTTCATTCATGGGATATGGACAACAAAATGCTAAGTCAGTATTTATTGCCAATCCCTCATTGTCAATAATCAACCACATTAGATTACTTACAGTATGGAAACAGGCCCTTCAGCCCAACAAGTCCACACTGACCCTCCGAAGAGCAACCCACCCAGACCCATTCCCCTACATTTGCCCCCTCACCTAACACTACAGGCAATTTAGCATGGCCAATTCACCTGACCTGCACATTTTTGGACTGCGAGAGGAAACCGGAGCACCCGGAGGAAACCCACGTAGACACGAGGAGAATGTGCAAACTCCACACAGACAGTTGCCTGAAGCGGGAATTGAACCCAGGTCTCTGGCACTGTGAGGCAGCAGTGCTAGCCACATTGCTGTAGGTCTGGAGTCACATGAGGACTAGAGCAGGTAAGGATGACAGTTTTCTTCTCTAAAGGGCAGAAATGAACCAGATGGATTTTTCCAATAACTGACAACAATTACATGGTCATTATTAGATTCTTAATTCCAGATGTGTTATTGAATTCTTAATTCTATCATCTGCCAGGGTCAAATTCAAACCCATGTCCTCAGAACATCATCTCATTTAATAGTCTGGCAATAATATCACTAGGCTATTGTCTCCTCTGTTTTGAAGAGAAATTGGCATTAGAGGCAGTTTGAAAGAGATTCACTAAGCTAATTCTGGGATGAAGGGGTTGACTTGTTGAGAGCTACTAAACAGTTAGACATTTATTAATTAGCATTTAGAACAATGAGGGGTGATCTTATTGAAATATACATGATTCTGAGGGAGCTTAACATGGTAGATCTTGACAAGATGTTTGTACTCATGGGGTAGCTTGAAATAAAGGACATAGTTACAGAATAATGAGACATCCACTTAACATGGTATCCTGAGACATGTCCATGCTGGATTGGTGTTACATCTATGAACTGGACAATGCAGAGTAATTGATGATGTTTATAGTGTGACTATACACATATGAACGTATAAATGCACTATTAGGTAGTTAAATTTACACACACATATATATACAGCTTGTTATATATGTTCAATACAGAATGCAAATAATATGTAGAGAATACAGAAAGGGCTGTTCTTGTTTGAGAATGGACTGTATTATGGCTTCACTCTGTTTATTCATCACAACATATTCAGTCAGAGCAGACAGGAAATAAAGAACCCTTTGTAATGTTTAATTTCATTACAGGACATGCTCCTACATGTTACTCAGCGGCCAGAGCTCTTGGTTTCTCATATATTTACTAAATTAACACTGTGTGGGGCAGATTTCCCACTGGCCAGACAGGCATTACTCCAGCGTAGAGGGGAGTTGCTCATGAGGATCCAGTGAGGTGCCCACCTTAGCGCACTCCAAAAGAATTGCCCAGGAAATTGAATTTCCTGTAGTTCTATGAAAGTCTCCATAAAAATCAGGCACTTCAGATGATTCAAGTGAAAATAAGTAGTTACTCAGAAACAAACTTTAGACTGTTAAATACATAGTTTAATTTCTAAACGTTGATCCCAACTTACTTCCCTCATAATCCCAAGACCCATTACAACCCCAAACCCTGACCCAACACATCTCGGGGGCCAGATAACAGCAGAGGGCATGGAAGGGCCTGTGGTGGTGGTGGTGGTGGTGGGGAGGCGGGGTCAGTGATGGTTTGGTGGCAAATTTCAGTGAGGCTTTCAACTCCATGGGTGGGTGTGGGGAGGGTCCCGGGGCAGGAGATGTCAGGACCCCAGATCATATGGACGAATCCCATAAAAGTGGGGGTTTTGTGCATGTGTGTGCATGCGTGCATGTATGCCTGGGAAGGTATTGGCTCCCCAAAAGAGGTGGGTGGATGGAGGGGAGGTGGAGGAGAGCTGTTGTCAAGTCCCTGAGGTGTACTGGTTCAGGATTTGTCTTATCTGACTGGCTTTAACTCCATTTCCCCCACTAATTCCACTGTTAGTCAAAACTCTGCCTAATTCCCACCTTGATAATATTCAAAGACCCAGCCTCCCCTTCTCAGGGTTGGCGAATCAAGGACTGGAGGGCATCAGTTTAAGGTTAGAGGAAAGAATAAAAGGGAACCTGAGGGGCAACCGTTTTACACAGAGTAATATGCATATTGAATGAGCTGCCAACGGAAGTCATTGAGGCGGGTACATTAATAACATTGAAAAGGCATTTGGACAAATGCATGGGTAGGAACAGTTTAGAAGGATATGGGCCAAGTGCAGGGAAATGGGGTTAGCATGGATGGATATTTTGGTCTGCAGGGACCAGTTTGGGTCAAAGTGCCTGCCTCCGTGCTGTAGGACTCTATGACTCTATGAAAGGAATTCTGAAGACTAATGGCAGTCTGAGAGAAGAAATTCCACCTCATTTTTGTCTTGAATAGCAGACATTGTCTTTTTAAAAATTGTACACCCCCCAGAGTAGAAACTTCCTGTCAGTTTAGTAAAACACTAATGTAGGAACTAAAAACTATTGCCACATTTTTCTGCCTTTTTAACTACTGCTAAAGGGCAACCAGTGTGCCCAGAGAACCAGTGTACAAGGACAATAATGGATTATACTTCTATATGTTGGAAAATTGGATAACTTAAACAAAGATAATCAGTTGTCGAACAATGTTTGTATCTTTGTTGTACATGCATTTTGCTGAAATTAAAAAGTGGCTTCAAATAATAACTTGAGAGCCAGTTCCAGTGGCGACTTGCTTGATTAGTAAACAACATTACTTACAATACCTTTTAATCTAACATGAGCCTGCCAGCTCCATAGATTGATTAATCATTGATTAACCTAGGTCAGAAATTATAGGCTGCATGCAAATCATGCAGAGTGTGATAAAAACATGAAGCAGGATACTAGCAAGGCCGTTTGAGAAAGGACAGTGGAATCATTCAAGAAAACAGCTTGATGTTGTAATGGAAAAACAGCACAGTTGACATTCTGAAGTGATGAAATCAGTGGGTCAAAGTTCTTCTCTCTATCCTATTTTCTGGTTTTGTGCTAAGTACCTTCTAGGCTTGAAGGGACTGTGATGCAAATACACCAACTGCTGCAAGCACAAAAGCTGAAGTGCTATCAAGGCATGGAATTGCAAATCTTAATGAGGTTTAGGTGCATTTTGTGGAAAACTGCAGCAATTTGAAAGAAATCTGATTGCTTCCTTCCTACTAAGAAGGGGTTTTGGTCAAAAAGATTATGACTTAAGTAAAACAGGATTATGAAGTAAAATGATTAGTTTTGCCCACAAGTAACAGGATGATGGGAGGATCACACATTCAAACGCACTAGGAGGAAAGGACCAGTTGAAAGCCATTCTCTTCCCTTGCTTGCAATCCCCCACTCTACCCCATGACCTCCCTCCAGCCATCACTAACTTGTGGCCTGGGTTCATCCATAATCCTAGGCTTTGGTTGGGTGTTGTGCCAATACTGTTCAACAGAGCTGATGGGCTGGGAGGGACCACTGCCCCCTGTACTCCTTGATCTTGGGGAAACTCTGCCACAATGCTGCCAAGTGTCTGAGGGGCTATCGATGCAGCATCTCTTTGTTAAAAGAGGCAAGATGGGTTCCCATCAACTCACCAGAGGGTGGATAACACCACACCATTCCCCTCACCACGGCCTCCATTAAATACCCCCACAGTCACTACTGAAGTTGCAAAGTACTTCAGTTTTTAAATTTCTTTTATTTGGCGTCTACTGATGTACCCCTTCTTATTGTATCATAGGGATTACAGAAAACGCCCTGAATCTTAGCTTCTTTGGTTTAGTGCAAGTTGTGTCAAGTTTTTTTGGAGGGATCGTCGCCATGAAGCCCAGTGAGATTTCTCACCACACCCATTCTTACCTGACACCCCACAGCATTCAAACCATCTTCGTGAGGCCGTTGTGCACTCAGACAAGCATTGGCAAGCATGTGTTGTAGCATTAAACAATCTTCATCCCTATACTCTGCCAAATGGAAATACGTTTAATTTGGTATTTGGTTAATTACTTCAATGTACAGTTCTAGCAAGCAGCATCCCTGAAGTGAAAGCTTTGATGAAGACTCTCTCTATAATGTCTAGGCATATGTAAATTGTTGAAAAACTTTAGCTGATGCCTAAATATTTAATGCAAACCTTCAAAGAATCTAACTTATTCCTTTCAGAATTGATTATGGATGGTGAGAACTTTTCTAAGCATAATAATAATAAAACACTTGTCTATAAAAAATGGAGGGATAAAAAAGTCACCTTTGACTGTTAAGAGAAAGTCTTCATTCATACAATGTTGACCAGAAATGTTTTCCATTGTTAAACCAACTTGAAAGTAAATTTACAACGTGAGTGATGGTGGTCAGTTTGGTTTGAGCCATTTTCAAGGTTGAGTGATGTGGTAATGACCAAGAACTCAACTGGAGTTTTACTCTGTATTCTATATTGATGATAATATACAAACTAACTAAAGTAAATTTTGTGATTTCGCTGAAGGAGCCATACTCGTTGTTTACTCTCTGAAAATTACACCTGGGAATAACCATCATTAGCACACATAGATGTTTTATTTTATCGTATGCTATTCACTGCCAAGCAACAAATCCAACCTGGTCAATTAACCTCCTTTGGACATCCCTAGCATCATAGGTGCTAGTCTTCAGCCAGTTCTGTTCACTGTACGTGATAGTACGAAATGGTTGAAGCACTGGATACTGTAAAGGCAATAGGTCCTGACAACATTCCGGCAACAGCACTAAAGATGTGTAAGTACGCCATCTTGACTTGGAAATATGTTGACATTCTTTCTGCGTTTTTGGATCAAAATCCTGGAAATCCCTCCCTAACTGCATTGTGTGTGCACCTACACCAAATAAACTGCAGCAGTTCAAGAAGTCATCTCACCCACTTCCCATAAATGAATATAAAAAATAACATGGAATTGGTAAATTTACTTAGCATTCACTCCATTGCTGCAACAGGTAAATTTCCCATTTAAACATGGCTTACAATGCCAAGGGGAGGCAGGTAAGTTACAGTGACAAAGAGAATAGGATGTATTTCATTAAAACAGATTCTCTGGTGCATTCTGAAATGCTTAAATCTATTTATAGCATTTAACCGATCAACAGTCATACCCATGTGTAGTTATGCAACATAATTGCTCTCCTTACCCTTTTGGGTTCAACTCAGACCCAGTTTTCTTTATGGCCCTCCAGCTACAATTGTGGAAATCATAATGATTAGCTCTCATTCCACTGAATCCTCTTCAGGCTAGGAATTCTTTCCTGATCTGTATTCCTATAGTTTTTTTTGCTACGGACAGTAATCTAAAATTCCTTTCTCTACCACACTCCATCCACAGGCACTTTGATTTGCACTCTCTTGGACAGGCATGCTAAGAATTTTTTCTAAAATTGTATGAAAGTTGTTGGCATGTAATCCTGCAGGCCTTATTGTAAATTAGCTGAAGTACAGTTTCGCTGCAAAAGCATGTTATCAGTAAAACCTGAGAGTTGCTCTCAACACTCTCAAAGTATAATATAATCTAATTGTCTGAACCAGTGAACGAAAAGCAAATTAAAACTTGGCTGTTAGCCTTCTCGGAGGCATGTGATATCTCAGAAGTTTACGAAGCCAGATTATGAATTGAATGGCTAATTGTATTTTAGTACAGTCTGGGTAAAGGCTTCGAGGGCTGACTGATGATAATGATATTACTAACAAACCCTCACATTTTTGGCAACATGCACATGAGAAAACTTGCAACTCACTTGAAGAGATGGAATCACCTCACAGTCCAGTCAAAACATGAAAACATTCCAACTACAAGGCAAAATGAACAAATCTTCAATGGCCAACATGTACAAATAATGCAAAGGAATGCAACATGCATTTAATCAGAAGCCTCTAGGTAGAAGAATGACTGATGTAAACATTGAGTACATTTTTTTGTGTACAGCTTCAATGTAACTCAAATAACCTAGGCAGCATGTTGTCTACATGGCTCTAAACTAGAATACATTCATCCAAGATATGATATTGCTGGGGTGTGAAGAGGTGGTGGAGGAAGAATGCTTCTTTAAACATTGAAAAATGTATTTTTATTTGTCGACTATGCTTTTATTGAGAAGAAAGTATAGAATTGTTGAGTAGTTGAAATTATTATGAATGCAAACTGCAAGCCAGTGCATGCATTCCAGATTCTAGATTAATCAAATTAATTTTATTGTGGAAAGAACAGCTGTTCATTGTGGAAAATGATCAGGCAGCATTCATTAACTTTTACTGACAAAAACATCATTCCGTGATTACCATGCGTCTTACAATTAACAATCCAAAGTATGTATGCTTTACGAATTTGAATACAGTACCCCTTCTCCAAACATTTATGAGTTGCAGTAAGTGGGTTACCTCTACAGCACTGTGGAATTTAGTAGCAGTTCAAAGGATTAATACGATTCACATGGGCTTCTGTTGGCTGCTGAAGGGCCAGCAAACTCTGCTACGTTTTGCTTTGCCTTCTAGGGGTGTTTCTAGGCATTGGGAAAAGATGGTCCATTGAAAGTTATCCTTTTACTCTTTCAATCTACTCACTTCATTAGCTGGCAATACCCTCACCAAGATCCCTATTCGTTCTGTCTCACCTGGAAGGCTGCAGTCTCCATCCCCTGATTAGGTCTCAGAGTATTACCAGCCTGCACCCAGTGGTTATGATGGCAATGGAGAGTCTCTGGCCTCTACTAGGCTGGCAGTTTTCCAGAGCTGCATTCTCGGGTCCTTGATCCCATTGGAGGTCTGACACTTGTCAAGTAAGTGCCTGAATACATTTAAATTGTGACAACCCCCCTATCCCAGTAGCAATGCAAGGCTTCCATTGGTTCTCCACTCAAGTGGGTGACGGTGGGTGTGCAGAAGGTGAGGGAAATCTCACACTAATTTTAGCAGATAGAAAATGGGTACTACACAATTTCCCATGTTATTCTTATTTCTTCAGTTGGATATGATGAGGAAGAACAGCTCTCTTTTCCAATCTAAATAGATAATTTGAATAGAGGCTATTTTAGCTTCCTGATTTGGATTGAGCAGTGCAATCAAAATGAATGAAATGCGATATATCAGAAAACAAGTGAAATGTCCTTCCATGCACAGCACAATTGGCTGAGATCCAATGTAATTAGCCAGGAGAAGAGTGAGAGGATACATCTAAACAACACTGAAGAAAATGTGGATTAATTGGATTTTCTAAAGGAAGGTACAAAGTATTGTTGGGAGTGAGTTAATGCTGTTCTGCTTCTCCATTGTTTTCCTATCACTGCACATTACGTGAAGGTGATGAGTCAGCCAGTATGACATGTACCGAACTTGTTTAAATATAAGTAAAAGAAGTCCAGACAGGAGTGTTAGTGAGTTAATTGAATGTTGGTATAGCTGATCCAATCTTTAGTTGGCATGGACATGGCACAGCCTAACAGGATTGACCAACTAATGAAGAGAGCTCCTCTTCCTAGCCAGATTTCTTTTCATTTCTTTTTTGTTCAAATTTTCAACTTTGTTTTCCCTGAAGTTCTGACTAACACCAATTCAGCAAATCCCAACCCACACTAATAATCCTGGATTTTCCCAGCAGATATAAGTCGACATTGTATTAGCTGCTGGCTTGGCCCACTTAGTCATCAGGGAAGATCCAACTTCTGCCCAAAAGACTTACTGGCAACACATTAACAATTATTGATGACTACCTATGACCTATCACACAATGAATAAAGCAATTGTTTCTTTCTTCAGGTCATGATGGCATTGGACCAGAATGAGGCCATTTAACCCTTTGAGCTTCTAACACCATTCAGTGAGGTCACGGTTAATCTGTGACTGATTTCCATACAACCACCTTTCCCTTATAGCCCTTGATACTTTGAATAGCAAATATCCATCAGTCTCACATTTAAAATTTACAACCGATCTAGCAAACACTACAACACACTAAAGAGAGTTCTTATCTTCTGTCACCCATTATGTGTCAAATATTTGTAGATTTTATTCCTGCAAAATCTGATTTTTAGAATATACACCATCACATTGTCATCAACTTTCTTTTGAAGTTTCTTTCAATAATGTTTGACTTTCAACTGGTGGGCTATCATTCTTAATGCCCTCAACTCTTTCTTCTGTTTACCCACATCCTAAGAATAACTACACTACAATATATTACTGTTCCTTCAGTGTCACTGGGTTAAAATCCTGGAACGTTAGAAAGCATCCCCATTCTTGACTTTATGATGAAGGAAAAGTCATTGGTAAAGAATCTGAAGATGGGTGTACCTGGATAGTACCCTGAGGAACTCCTGCAGAGGTATCCTGGAACCAAGTTTATTGACAAGCACAGCCGTCTCCCTTTGTCCTAAGCATGATTCTGTAGGGGGAATATATTGGGTAATGCATGGATTAACAGTTAACACCTCAAATCAACATGAGTGTATAAATACCTGAGATTTCTTGAGGAATGCAGCGGTCTACTTCGGAGTTTCTTTGGGAAGGTACCCTCCCAACATGTTGGCAAAATAAACAATCATTAACTTGTCTTTGAGTCTCCTCAGATTGTTTTGTAAAATAATCTATCTCAACAGCTTCGACCTGTAAAGAGTTTGCCCTCTGTTTCCCACTGACTAGTGTTGTGAGGACCCCCTGATGTCTCACTCAGTCAACTGTGACCTTGATGTCAAGGGCAATCGCTCTCAAATCCCCTCTGAAATTCAGCTCTTTTCTCTGTTTTTGATCCAAAGGTTGGAGGGCCAAAGGATTTACAAGGATTCTTTTACCATGTTGTTTAAAATACCAAAGGCACTGTGAATGGCCCGGTATTCTCTCCTGCTCTTTCCAAATAGGTGAAAAACATCATGTTATTAGGCCATGGATTATACTAAATACTCTTTGACCACCTTATTAGGCCATGGATTATACTAAATACTCTTTGACCACCTTATGAAAAGGAAATTCGTGCGACAACTTGTAATGAAATCATAGTGCCTTTAACATACTAAAACATCCCATGGTGCTTCACAGGAGTCTAAACAATTATAAAGTATAAAACAAAGAATTCTGGAGATTTGAAAAAAAAATTGCTAGCAAAACTCAGTAGGTCTGATAGCATCTGTGGAGACAAAACAGAGTTAACATTTCAAGTCCAGTGACTGCATGAAATGTGTTGTTCTGTTGTTAATTTGACACGAAGCCACCTAAGTACATAGTTGAATGATAACAAAGAGCCTGGAAAAATTGGTGGATTTTAAGAATCATCTTAAAAGAGGAAAGAAGGAAGAGATGTCAAAGATACTGTATTTAGGGAACAAGTTTAGGCCCCAGGCAAGTGAAAGCATGGCCACCAATGATGAAGCAATTAAAATCAGGAATGCTAATGAGGCTAGAATTAGAGGGGCAAGTGCAAATATCCCAGATTTATGGGTCTGCAGGAGGTTAAAGAGATTGGGCAGGGTGATGCGCGGATTTGAAAATAAGGATGGCAATTTTCAAATTAAGTCATTGTTTAAGTCAGGGAACTAATACAATTTAATAAGTACCGGGTTGATGGGTGATATACAACTGTGTACAGGAGAATAATCTTGAAATTGAACACTTGTATCTGGTACCTAGAAATAAAGTGACAAGCGTATATTTAATAGGTAGCATTTTCTGAAATGACAAAAACAAATGATTTCACAAATATGATGCTTAATACCCAAAATGTTAGGTGTTTATCTGTTCACATTATGAGATTCTAAGATGTGAAATAATAGGAAGACTTATACTTATATAGCTCTTTTCACAATCACCAGATGTGTCAAAGCACTTAATGCCCAGTGAAGTATTTTTTGAAGTTCAAACACTATTGTGATATAGGTAATGTGGCATTGAACATACACACCATAAACTCCCACAAGGTGATAATGACCAGAAGAACATTCAAAAGCTGATTGGGGCAGATGTTTGCAGGTAAAGGGATGGCTGGAAAATGGGAAGCCTTCAGAAATGAGATAACGAGAGTCCAGCAACAGTATATTCCTCTTAGGGTGAAAGGAAAGGCTGGTAGGTGTAGGGAATGCTGGATGACTAAAGAAATTGAGGGTATGCTTAAGAAAAGGAAGGAAGCATATGTCAGGTATAGACAAGATAGAGCAAGTGAATCCTTAGAAGAATATAAAGGCAGTAGGAGTATACTGAAGAGAGAAATCAGGAGGGCAAAAAGGGGACATAAGATAGCTTTGGCAAATTGAGTTAAGGAGAATCCAGGGGGTTTTTACAAATACATTAAGGACAAAAGGATAACTAGGGAGAGAATAGGACCCCTCAAAAATCAGCAAGGTGGCCTTTGTGTGGAGCCGCAGGAGATAGGAGTGATACTAAACGGGTATCTTGCATCAGTATTTACTGTGGAGAAGGACATGGAAGATATAGAATGTAGGAAAATAGATAATGACATCTTGAAAAATATCCATATTACAGAGGAAGAAGTGCTGGATGCCTTGAAACACATAAAAGTGGATAAATCCCCAGGACCTGATCAGGTGTACCCTAGAACTCTGTGGGAAGCTAGGGAAGTGATTGCTGGGCCTCTTGCTGAGATATTTGTATCATTGATAATCACAGGTGAGGTGCCAGAAGACTGGAGGTTGGCTAACGTGGTGCCACTGTTTAAGAAGTATGGTAAGGACAAGCCAGGGAACTATAGATCGGTGAGCCTGACGTCAGTGGTGGGCATGTTGTTGGTGGGAATCCTGAGGGACAGGATGTACATGTATTTGGAAAGGCAAGGACTGATTAGGAGTAGTCAGCGTGGCTTTGTGCGTGGGAAATGATGTCTCACAAACTTGATTTGAGTTTTTGAAGAAGTAACAAAGAGGATTGATGAGGGCAGAGTGGTAGATTTGATCTATATGGACTTCAGTAAGGCATTCGACAAGGTTCCCCATGGAAGACTAGTTAGCAAAGTTAGATCTCATGGACTGCAGGGAGAACTAGCCATTTGGATGCAGAACTAGCTGAAAGTTAGAAGACAGAGGGTGGTGGTGGATTGGTGTTTTTCAGACTGGAGGCCTGTGACCAGCGGAGTGCCACAAGGATTGGTGCTGGGTCCAGGACCTTTCATCATTTATATAAATGATTTGGATGTGAGCATAAGAGATATAGTTAGCAAGTTTGCAGATGACACCAAAATTGGAGGTGTAGTGGACAGTAAAGAAGGTTATCTGAGATTACAACAGGATCTTGATCAGATGGGCCAATGGGTTGAGAAGTGGCAGATGGAGTTTAATTTAGATAAACGCAAGATGCTGCATTTTGGAAAGCAAATCTTAGCACTTAATGGTAAGATCCTAGGGAATGTTGCTGAACAAAGAGACCTTGGATTGCAGGTTCATAGCTCCTTGAAAGTAGAGTTGCAGGGAGATAGGATAGTGAAGAAGGCATTTGGTATGCTTTACTAGTCAGAGTATTGAGTACACGAGTTGGGAGGACATGTTGCAGCTGTACAGGACATTGGTCAGGCCACTGTTGGAATATTGCATGCAATTCTGGTCTCCTTCCTATAGGAAGGATGTTGTGAAATTTGAAAGGATTCAGAAAAGATTTACAAGGATGTTGCCAGGGTTGGAGGATTTGAGCTATAGGTTGGGGCTGTTTTTCCTGGAATGTCGGAGGTTGAGAGGTGACATTATAGAGATTTATAAAATCATGAGGGGCATGGATAGGATAAATGGGCAAAGTCTCTTCCCTGGAGTGGGGGAGTCCAGAACGAGAGGGCATAGGATTAGGGTGAGAGGGGAAAGATATAAAAGAGACCTAAAGGGCAACATTTTCTCACAGACGGTGGTATATGTATGGAATGAGCTGCCAGAGGAAGTGGTGGAGATTGGTCCTATTACAGCATTTAAAAAGCATTTGGATGGGTATATGAATAGGAAGGGTTTGGAGGAATATGGGTCGGGTGCTGGCAGGTGGGACTAGATTGGGTTGGGATATCTGTTCACATGGATGGGTTGGACCGAAGGGTCTGTTTTGGTGCTGTACATTTCTATGACTCTATGACCAGATAATCTGTTTGTGTTATGATAATTGCAGGATTTGTTTTGGTCAGGACTCCCCTGTTATTGTTCAAAATTGCACCATAAGATCAACTGCATCAAACCTAGCAGACAGACAGGGTGTTGGCTTAAAGTCACATCTGGTTATTATCCCATTTATCAAGCCTTCTATGATGCATCTGTCATATGTAAAATCAGAATGTTTACAATGTGTTTGATGGACTCCTCTTTCAACAAAATTCTGAATGATATAGTTAATGTAGTTGGAACACATGAGAAGCACTTTAGATTAGATTACAGTGTGGAAACAGGCCCTTCGGCCCAACAAGTCCACACCGACCCGCCGAAGCGAAACCCACCCATAACCCTACATTTACCCCTTACCTAACACTACGGGCAATTTAGTATGGCCAATTCACCTGACCCTGCACATCTTTGGACTGTGGGAGGAAATCGGAGCACCCGGAGGAAACCCACGCAGACACGGGGAGAACGTGCAAACTCCACACAGTCAGTCGCCTGAGGCGGGAATTGAACCCGGGTCTCTGGCGCTGTGAGGCAGCAGTGCTAACCACTGTGCCACCGTGCCACCCACCGCTACTTTAGGTACAGTCTGGGGGTATTTTAGCAGAGAAATACATCAAAAGGTTTGATTTTCAATTCCAATATGGTTCTCTCCTTCCAATAGAACCAGTTACTTTACTTTTTCAACATTATTTCTCTAGACTTAATGGCAATAGTGTGAACAGTTCTTTGTACCTCCTTTGGCTAAGAAGTGGCAGTCCCACAGTGGTTGAGAGCTGTTGGCTCCTGACACTCTAGACAATGAGCCAATGACATTTCAGTCATATTGTGAATGAAACTCCTTGAGAGTTTCAACTTCACGTTATTGCACAGTAATACTATTCCCCTTTGGGAACAGTAGTTCTGGAGGGTTGTAATAAGTCTGAAATAATCAACCTTAATGTCTTCACATAAAGCACACATGGTCTCTTGCTAAGGCAACAATGTAAACTTTGAAGCTAAATAAAACAACCACGCACAGTTATTGAAAATGAAGCCTTTCAAGTAAGGGAGCCTAATTTCAGTTAACAACTGTTTCTCTTTCATAAATCAAATGAGAAAATGCTAGAGAAATTCAGCAGGTCTGACAGCGTCTGTGGACAGAGAAACAGAGTTAATGATTGGCATTCGATATAATTCTTCAGAAGAAGAACAAAGAAGAGTCAAGTTAAATGCCAAATGGTAACTTTGTTTCTATCTCCGCAGATGCTCCCAAAACCTGCCGAGTTTCTCCAGTGCTTTCTGTTTTTATTTCAGATTTCCAGGATTGAGTATTTTGCCTTGCTTTCCTTTCATGCTGTTTAATGATGGGTAGCTAACAGATGCAGTATGGCTTTGACTCTTTTCCTCAATTTGTTCATTTTCATGCGTACCACATTTCAAGAACCTAATATATTTAGTCAATCAATCGGATCTAATGTAATATGTTACTAACTTTCTTTCATTCTAAAGTTCAAAGTATTTTCTGCATCCTGTTTTATTGCCCTGATGTGTTTGTGTAAGGTGTGAGTTGCCTAACTGGCAGACAATACTTTTCCCTGTAACTTTGTACTTGTGACAGTAATAAGTCAAAACAATATATTTGCCCATCCTACTTTCAAATGAACAAGATATAATGCAAACCTGTTTAAATATTGTGATACAGGATGGAGCTTGTGCCCATCATAACAGCCTTAAAACTCAGATCATACACAATTCCAACAAAATTATGTTTAATCCTGAGAGCCTGACCTTTGAAAATTTAAGTTCCAGGCCCATTTTTTTTACCTGATGTCGTTACAATGCAATAAATTTTTATTGAAGGTAAAGTGCCTAATATGACATGATTTTTTTTAGTGAGCTGCTTTCCTGAGCTTCTGCAGTCAATGTGGTGTATACTACCTATACCCATAGCGCTGGTGGGGAAATACATACATAATTTTGACCCACTTACAGATATACTCCCAAGGGCAATATTTGCTTTATAGGATATTGTCGGTGCTGATATTCCCAAGCATCTTCTGATCTAGTCCTCATAGGCTGCATAGGTGACAGGTTGTTCTCAAGCTGTGTCAGTATCTATTACCTGTACTTGTCACAGATCTGGGGACAAATGTAGGCAACAGCAGGTAAAGATGACAGATTTATTTACCTAAAGGACATTGGTGAATCGTATCTTTTTTCGACAGCAGTTACATTGTTGCCATTAGACTGACTTTAATTTGAAATTTTTGTGGAGCTCAAATTTTAGTGTATGCCATAGTGGGATTTGAACCCATAACCCCAAACCAATAGTTCTGGTTTACTCGTGGTGGTGGTCCAGCTTTGGAAGATGCTGACAAAAGAACAGAGGTGAGTTGCTGTGGTACATCTTGTATAGAATATGCATTGCAGCTATGGTGTGACAGTGGTAGAGAAAGTGAACTTTTAATGTGTTGGATGGGTTGCTCATGAAGCAGACTGATTTCTGCTGATACTATTGAGCTCTTTCAAAGCTATTGGAGCTGCAGTTATTTAGGTAAGTGAAGGGTATTTCATCATACTCCTGATTTGTGGCTTATAGATTGTGGACAGGCTTTAAGGAGTCAGGATGAGTTGACTGCTACAGGTTGAGAGAGTGGTTAATAGAACATACGGTGTCCTCGGCATTATTAACAGAGGAATAGTGTACAGCAGCAAGGAGATTATGTTGAACTTACATAGAACACCTGTTGGGCTGGAGTAGCATAGTCAGTTCTGGATGGCTCACTTTAGGCGCAATGTGAAGGCATTTGAGATTGTGGAATATATTCATGGGAATGGTTCTAGGATGATAATGTAAAACTTAGATATAGGTTGGGGAAATCAGGACTGCTTTCCTTGAAGAAAAGAAGACTGAAGAAATTGGATTGAGGTATTCAAAATCAGAGTGGATGGCAGAAGGCTTATGTCTGCGCACACACATATGCGCAAAGAGTAAATGTGTTTGTCCTGGAGAGAAACCACTCCTCCTTGTCACCTGTGCACGTTGTTGGGTGAAAGTGGTCCATGAGTGACTTTTTTTTAAATTAGCAATTAAGGCCCTTAAGTGGCTATGGAAGGGCCTCTGCTTGCCACCTCCCTGAGGACCTACCTCCCTGGCCTTCCAAAAAAAGGCTAGTTAATTCCTCTGAAAGGGTGAATGTTCATGTTGCATTGGTTTAACCCCTTCCATTGCATATTGTCACACACAATCTGTGGGTAGAGACTCACGCTTTCAGAGGGAACAAATGTATGTATGCCAGCTCTCAAAGGTCCGGGTAACAATGCCTGACAAATCTAGTTGTACTAGTTGCTATCATGTAATAATCCTACTTGGTAATCAAGAACAGTATGTCTTCTATAGTGCAAGTGGACGGTGAAGAAGGTTATCTCACAGTACAATGGGACCTTGCTCAGAAGAACCAAGGAGTGGTGACTGGAGTTTAATTTAGATAAATGTAATGTGTTGTATTTTTGTACGGCAAATCAGGGCAGGACTTACCCACTTAAGGGTGGGGTTCTGGAGAGTATTACCAAACAAAGAGACCTTGGGATGCAGGTTCATAGTTCATTGAAAGTGGAATCGCAGCTAGACAGGGTAGTGAAGAATGCATTTGGTGCGCTTGCCTTTATTGGTCAGAACATTGAGTATAGGAGCTGGTATGTCATGTTGTGGCTGTACAGGAAATTGGTGAGACCACTTTCAGAATGTTGCTTTCAATTCTGATCTTCCTGATATAAGAAAGATGTTATTAAACTTGAAAGGGTTCAGAAAAGAGTTACAAGGATGTTGCGAAGGTGGAAGGTTTGGGCTATAGGGAGAGGCTGAATAGGCTGGAGCTATTTTCCCTGGAGTGTCAGAGGCTGAGAGGTGACCTTGTGGATGTTTATAAAATCATGAGGGGCATGGATAGAGAAAATAGCCAAGGTCTTTCTCCCAGAGTAGGGGAATCCAAAACTAGAGGGCATAGAATTAAGGAGAGAGGGGAAAGATTTATAAGGGACCTAAGGGACAACCTTTTTACAGGGTGATGCCTGTACTGAATGAGCTGCCAGAGGAGGTGGTGAAGGCTGGTACAATTACAGCATTTAAAAGGCATCTGGTTGGGTGCATGAAAAAGAAGGATTTTGTGAGATATGGGCCAAATGCTGGCAAATACAACTAGATTTAATTAGGATATCTGATCAGCATGGACAAGTTGGACTGAAAGGTCTGTTTCTGTGCTGTACAACTCTATCATTCTGACTCTATTTCTGTAGATTCTCCTTTAGCTCTAATCAATAGATAGGTCCAAAACAGAGCAAAGACATGGAGGATTGAGGCAATGAGCTAACTCAAATGACCCTTACCCAGTACCACATATTGATATAGGTGGCAAATACCCCGCAGTACCATGAATGGTAATTTGGGCAAACACTTCAGTCTTTTGTTATAAAAGCAAAATACTGCAGATGCTGGAGATCTGAAATGAAAACAGAAAATGCTGGAGAAACTCATCAGGTTTGGTAGCATTTGTAGAGAGAGGAAAATAGAGTTAACAGTTCAAGGCCAAAATAACTTTTTCAGAAGTGATTCAGAACTCTTCTGTGGAAGAGTCATACTGCATTATGGTCTCCTCAACTGGTCACAGTCAAGTTTCATCTTACTTAGAACCTGTATCTGAGAAATTATATTCATGCCATTTATTTTAGATTGAAGATTGAGGGCGAAGATCATAAGGCTTTTGTTTAAAATTTAAAATTATCAATCGTTCCAGGACCGTGAATTCACCAGTTCTAAAGAAGATATCACCTTGATTATCTGAACGGGATGGGCGGGCAGTATTTCGTTCAGATAATTAATTATTCAGATCACTGATTCAATGCCTCTCCTCTGGGACTCTGAATTTTCTGAAGTTTCCTTTTTCCTCCCTCTGCCTGCCTGCTCCCTCTGTCTCAGGGTTTGTTTCTGAGCAGACACATACTTATGTGTAAGGGGACTGCAGCATTGGTGTAGCCTCTCCCCACCACTGCTCTTCACCTCAATGCGATTGACAGTGAGCACTTGCAATGTCTGATCCCCTTTCAGGGCACTAGGTAGCAGCACACCGCGCACTGTTACCATTGTTGCTTCAAGTCCTAACCACCTCCAAGGTATGACTACACTAACAGTACCTTTGATAACTATCAGGTATGCAGTTGTGCTTGACGTTCTTGTGAACTTAAAGGTCAATAACTATGGTGGTGGGACTGAGAGGGGGTGGGGCAGCAGAAAAATGGGGTTAAGGACTTAATAAATCAGCCATTGCTGAATTAAGCGGACAGCTTCAAGGGCCGAATTGCTGATGCCTGCCCCCTTTTCTCATGATCATATTTGCTTAAAGTAAACCTTAGTAAAACAAAAGCCAGAAATGTATCATACTACTAACAAGCATTTTGTTTTATTTATCCGTAAACTGTGAAATCCTGTTTGCAAAAGCAGTCTTGGTGTATGAACATCCACTGAGGAATGATCCATACATATATATTATTTATTAGAAAATAAATAAGTAAAGTGAATAAATAATAAGGGTAAATAAAGTAATAAATTTAATTTTCTGCATAATGTATATCTGAACACAACAGTTATTGTAAGACTCAGTAGTTATAATGTAGTCACTTAGGGGTTGGATAAAATTGCATGTTAGAGAAATTAACTTCAGCGATGTAAACCATCTTTTCTCTTCTGTTTGTAGAATATGTTGGAATTTTCAGGGTCTTGAAAGGGCAAGTGAACAAAAGATGTGCCTTAGTAGCAAGAGAAAGCGGGCTTTACTGTGCTCATTGCCAGATCTGAGTAGGCTGTCTCAATAGTTCTAACAACACTGCTCCCATTCATAGGGTAGCCTTGCACACCCAAGAAATCTGAACATTTCCTTAATTGCAGTCAAAATGATAAAAAATATTGAATTGTTTCAAAGAAGCAAGTGTTGTTTTTCAGGAAAAATGGTAAATAATTTTTTTTAAGAAGTTGCTCAGCACTGCTTGCCAGTGTCCTTTAAAATAATTTACATTTCAGGGGTATAAAGGTGCATATTCAGGATTGTAATTTTATTACAGCTGTTTCCAGTGAATGCCTTGCAATCACTGTAATCTTGGGCATCAAGCTTCATAGTCAACTCATTGTTCAGTGACTTTTCTGCCGAGGTTGTTTGGCAGAGAGTAAAAAGCCCCTTTTGCCTTGGCAGTTATTGCTAATTTGCATTTTAGACTTGAAATGAAGTTCGTCAATATCATGAAATAATTAGTACAGGAGATGCTGTTAACCTTTTTACCATACACAAAAGCATTAATTTCCTCTCTTTAAACACTAAATTATCCTTATCTCGGTGTAATTGCCGTATAATAAGAGTTGGCAAATGCACTTGCACCTGTAACACAGTTTAGCTGGAAACTTATAGCATGTTATTTTATCCATTTCCTGGAACGATTGATACTTTCCAATTCTATTTGTCAACTACTACAACTGATGAAATACCCTCTAATTTCAGATATGTTTTAATTTGGCTATAGAAAGTTGGGACAATGATTGGGAGGAACATTAAATGGTTGGGCTGAAAGACTTGTTATTGTGCTTACCATCCTATATAATTCCATCTATGTGATCTTTTCCTTTACAAATGAAGCACAAAGAGAGATAAATGGATTTGATATGTTTGCTGTAATGTGGAAATGGTTGCAAAATAACCGCACTGTTAAAGAAATATTCCAAGTCACATAGCAATTTGAAAACAAAAAAAGATTAGCTGGCAGATCTCAAGGACAAGATTTCATGCCACTAAGGGGCAAAAGTCCCAATTCTCTGTTTATATTGTGGCAGCATGTTAACCTTGTGGAACAAACCTTTTGTGACTTCAGTCACAATAGGGGGAGTAATCTAACCTCCTGTAAAATTCAACCCCATTCCTCTCATTTCAGCCACCTTGTAGAATAGTTTTTCTCAGGAGATAGTGTACCAATTTATTGTTGGAATGGAGCATTGCCTCATTGGGATGCTTATCAGGGATTCTGGGGAGGTACAAGGCAAGATGTTTGCAGATCCATCAGGATTTTCTATCTCTTCATTTTAATGGTCAGAAAATCATCCAGGATTCAGGACCTTCCAAAGTCTCTGCATCAGAACAATGAATAGGCATAACCTATAATTACAGCCAAAATTATGACCTAGGTAGGGGGGCTTACACATGCCTACTGATGCTAAGCCTTCAGGATTGCTTTGACTTGCTAAAATTATTGTCCAAGTATTTTAGTCCAAGCTATGAACTCTGAATTTAAAACATTATACATAGGTTTACACAGAACAACAACTTGAATTTGTTGTTTAAAAACTTGCAACAATGTCACTTATTTGTAACTGTCACAGCATAAAATGCCACTGAGAAGCAATTCCAAGACAGTGAGAGGTCAGGGAGTATGGTAATGAAAGCAACTTCATAAGAATGCTGTCTCCAGTTTGAAAAGAATTGACCTTTGTTCAATGATTAGTGTGTACGTATAGGGCTCCCTGGCATCAAGTCTTTCAGTCCCAGTTGCAGATTCCTGTACAATTGCTGAAGTGGGTTTGCCAATAGCCAAAATGATGCACTGTAGTTCTTCACTCAGATTTACAGCACAGTCCAACTTCTTGCGTTGATGAAGGCTTACAGTAAAAGTTGCTTGACCTCTATCTGACCTGTAATTTTGTGCTGCAAAGAAAACAAAAGTTTCTGTGCTGTGTTACTGTTACACCCTTTAGAAGCTTAATCTTGGGAATGCCCCAAGGAAAAGCATTTTGATCCAAAATTTGAATATGGAAATTGGAATATCTGGTGCCAGGAACATCTCTGTACCAACCACAAACGCTCCCAGGAGCTGAGAGGTGTGCGCTGCACATGTTAGACTGCTAATGAATTGGACACAGATGCCCTCCTTTCTGACTGCCAAGGGTGGGAACACAGAAATACTAAGCTGCCTTGAGAAAAAGACACAGACCACTAAACAACAATAGAACCTGGCTGCAATGTGGTCCTCACCACAAGGTGCACGTCTGCAGCCAATTTAGTTTGAAAGTGTGACTCGAGATTCGCGGCACTGTCACTGTTGCTCAACAATAGTTTTCATTGCTGCCAAATGTAACAAACCATAACAGAATGTTGACAGAGTAATGGAATTTGGAATCAATCAGCTTTCAAAAGCAGTTTTTATCAGAAGTAGAAAATCTAACACTCCCGACACTCGCCTGGCATTTTTGCTGAGTTGACTCAGCATGGAGTTAGTGTAGTCATATTGACAGTAACATTTTTTTTCCATCAGGTATCTTTCCAAATTTTAGAAATTGAAGTGTTAATCTTCCACTTTATGGTAACCCGGCAAATGATGGAATGGTCCCGAACCCTGAATGATGTGTGCAGTGATAGGAAAGTTGAGAAAGGACTATGAGATTGCCAGAAATTCTGAACAAGAGAGGAAAAAATGTCCAGTTCTCCAAGCAACTGTTGAACAGCGAAATGCGAATCTCGCTAGTGAGCACAGAAAGATCTATTTTCATTTTTTTGTTTGCATTACCATCTCATTATTATCTGATCGCATCTCATTCATATTTGGTTTCCCATTCTCCCAAATGCTGAGGAAAAACTGAACGACAGCAGTTCTTAACATGAAAGTCAGAGCGGGTGCGTGGTGTCTCCAACTCACTGCATGCTCCTCCAGACTTTCAACTTGGTTGGCAATATCCCAGGACACGTTCCATGGGTGCAACCCATGGACAATGGCATCAGATACATACCAGCCTTTCTGCACCCTCATGCCACAGCTCTGATCTATTTACAATACATTTCTGGATTTCAGTGTTGTATTTTAGAGCGCACTAGCATCTTTTATTGGAATGCAGCCAGGACACTTTGAGCACAGAGTCAGGCTTCTGGCTCTTGGGTTGGAGCAGTGTTGCTGTCTGACACCAGGCTCTGTCAATCTCATTCCTACACTATGTGCCAGCAGCTTATGTGGCAAACACAATGTGTATGCACCAGCCAAATGGCCAAAGTGTAAGGGGAGTAGTCCTCTGTCAAGTCAAGGGACATACCCTTTCAGCCAGGGATCCCAGCACAGTAAGGCAAGGGCAGCCTCTAGTATCAGTCCAGATATTCGTTTATGAGTCAGGGATCCACACCTCTAAACTCTATGGGGTATTTTCATTGCAACCAATCTGGGGAGTCATGGAAAATCAATCTGGGAACTACATAGAGGTCGATCAGAAATCTGGTGGGTCATCAGACAGGGCCATCTCTTCAGGTTCACTGGGGTGAGAGATGTGAGCCATTGTTGGTCTTGGGTGTCCCCTCCACTGAAGGTCAAAAAATGGAGTTTTTAGGGGCCTCTGCTGTGGGAGGGAAACTGGGGAGCTTAATTATGGGGATTGGAGGTAGCATGCTAGAAGCAGAGGGGATAACAATTCTGAATGGTGAGGGCTAGTCAAAATATGGGGATAACAATAGAGCTTGGGAGGGTAAGGGGTAATGTAGGATGTGGTTCACTATCTGTCAGCACCACCCTGGTTTTGATGGGGGAAACAGGGCACAGGGTCTGGTATGAATGCTTGATATGCCAGGAGATGAACAATTAAATGAAAGGGTTGGAAGGAATTTGGGGAAGGTCAAAGTGGGGAGGGCAAACAAGATGGAAATGTGGAGATTTGGGGGGACACCTAGACTGAGAGGCTCAGTGTGGGACTCATTCTGTGAAATACATCTGCAGCTTCTTTTCATCTTCATCCGGAGAGCTAATGTGCAATGGAGATGAAAATGGCCGCCACCAGAGTGAGTGGGGTAGGTATTCCACTTGAATTTGAATTGAATTGAATTTATTGTCACACGTACTGAGGCACAGTGAAAAGCTTTGTCTTGCGAGCAATACAGGCAGATCACATAGTTAAATAGCATAGATAAGTAAATAATAGGTACACAGCGGCAAAAATCAAAACACAGGTACAGGTGAATGCTAAGAGTTTGTGAGTGCATTCAGTATTCTAACAACAGTAGGGTAGAAACTGTTTCAAAACTGGCTGGTGCGTATGTTCAGGCTTCTGTACCTTCTCCCCGATGGTAGAGGTTGAGCATTGCCAGGGTGGGATGGATCTTTGAGAATGCTAGCGGCCTTTCCTTGACAGCGGGCCTGTTAGATGGATTCCATAGATGGGAGGTTGGCCTTTGTGATTGTCTAGGCCAAGTTCACCACTCTCTTAACCGTCTCCGATCTTGAATGGTATAGTTGCCATACCAGGTAGTGATACATCCAGACAAAATGTTCTCGATTACGCACCTATAAAAGTTGGCAAGGGTATTCTCTGTCATGCCAAATTTCCTCAGCTGCCTGAGTAAGAAGAGATGTTGTTGGGCCTTTGTAACCAGTGCGTCCACATGAAGAGTCCAAGAAATCTTGTTGTTGATGACCACTCCCAGGAGACAGTGAGGACTGCAGATGCTGGAGATCAGAATCGAGAGTGTCGTGCTGGAAAAGTGCAGCAGGTCAGGCAGCATCTGAGGAATAGGAGAATCGATGTTTTGGGCATAAGCCCTTAAGAAGAAAAGATGTTGTTGGGTCTTTGTAACCAGTGTGTCCACATGAAGAGTCCAAGCTTTCTTGGACACTTCATGTGGACGCACTGGTTACAAAGGCTTCCTGATGAAGGGCTTATGCCCGAAACGTTGATTCTCCTGCTCCTGGGATGCTGCCTGGCCTGCTATGCTTTTCCAGCACTACACTCTCAGCCACTCCCAGGAGCTTGACACTCGCCACTTGTTCCACCTCTGTGCTGTTAGTGTGTAAGTGTCATGAGTAACATCCAGCCAGAAGTCAATAATGAGTTCCTCGGTTTTGCTGGCATTGAGAGCTATGTTGTTCTCAGTGCACCATTTTTCTAGATCTTCCACCTCCTGACTGTAACCTGTTTCATCACCATCTGAGATTCAAACGACTATGGTGGTGTCATCAGCGAACTTGTAAATGGCATTAGTCTGGTATTTGGCGACACAGTCATGGGTATACAGTGAGTACAGTAGGGGGTTGAGTACGCACCTCTGGGGGCCTCCAGTGTTGAGTGTTAGTGAGGGTGAAATATTGTCCCCAATCTTCACTGATTGTGGCCTGTGGGTCAGGAAACTGAGGATCCTGTTGCAGAGAGTGGGGTTAGTCCAGGATCACTAAGTTTAGTAATCAGTCTCGAGGGGATAATAATGTTGAAGGCAAAGGATAGGAGCTTCACTTTGGTGCAGTGTGAGACCCTTCAAGGACAAAAGCATTAAACAGACGCCCATGCAGTGCAGGTGAGTGACACCAGTGGTCACTAAATCACTGACTGAGTAGATTCCATATCCTGGCCCTAAGCCCTCTCAACCACAATGTAATGTGGCCTGGAAGCATTCACCCTTGTAGAGCCCTACAGCTGGCATGTTGTGCAGGAGTTGTTTACTTCACATCTTAGGCCATTGAACATTGTGTAGTGATGAAGAAACCTGGGCTTTGGACCTTCACTTCAGTAGTTGCAGTCAGAATGACAGTCATCCACACAGCTAATGATGAAAAGGGAAGAGATAGCAGAGCCTTTGGCTTTGATATTTGAGTCGTCATTGTCTACAGGTTTAGTATCAGAAGACTGGAGGATTGCAAATGTTGTGTCCTTGTTCAAGAAGGGCAGTAGAGATGACCCACGTAATTATAGACCAGTGAGCCTTACGTCTGTCGTAGGAAAGATTTTGGAAAGGATTATAAGAGATAAGGTTTGTAATCATCTAGCAAGCAACAATTTGATTTCAGATAGTTAACATGGTTTTGTCAAGGGCAGGTCGTGTCTCACAAACCTCATTGAGTTTTTTGAGAAGGTGACCAACATGTAGATGAGGGTAGGGCAGTTGACGTGGTATACATGGACTTCAGTAAAGCCTTTGATAAGGGCAGGCATAGGTGGATGGATTAGTAAATTTGTAGATGACACTAAAGTCGGTGGAGTAGTGGACAGTTGGGAAGACTGTTACAGGTTGCAGGGGGACTTGGATAAACTGCAGAATTGGGCTCAGAGGTGGCAAATGGAGTTCAATGCAGCTAAATGTGAGGTGATGCACTTTGGGAAGAATAATAGGAAGGCAGAATACTGGGTCAATGGAAAGATTCTTGTGTGGAAGTGCAGAGGGATCTTGGAGTCCATGTACACAGATCCCTGAAAGTTGCCACCCAGGTGGATAATGCTGTTAAGAAGGTATACGGTGTGTTAGATTTCATTCGTAGAGGGATTGAGTTCCGGAGCCGCAATATCATGCTGCAACTACACAAAACGCTAGTGTGACCACACTTGAAATATTGTGTACAGTTCTGGTCCTCATATTTCAGGAAGGATGTGGAAGCATTGGAAAAGGTGCAGAGGAGATTTACCAGGATGTTGCCTAGTCTGGAAGGAAGGTCTTATGAGGAAAGGCTGAGAGACTTGGGTCTATTCTCATTGGAAAGAAGAAGGCTAAGAGGGGATTTGATAGCGACATACAAGATTATCAGAGGATTAGATAGAGTAGACAGTCAAAGTCTTTTTCCTGGGATGATGACGTCAGCTTGTACGAGGGGGCATAACTACAAATTGAGGGCTGATAGATCTAAGATAGATGTCAGAGGCAGGTTCCTTACGCAGAGAGTGGTAAGGGCATGGAATGCCCTACCTGCTAATGTAGTCAACTCAGTCACATTAGGGAGATTTAAACAATCCTTGGATAAGCACATGGATGATGATGGGACAGTGTAGGGGGACGAGCTGAGAATAATTCACAGATTGGTGCAACATTGAGGGCTGAAGGGCCCGTTCTGTGCTGTATTGTTCTATGTTCTATGTTCTAAAAGTGAAGGTGAAAATATTTACATTAAAATGTCACTCATACCATAAATGTGCCCTCAGAAGGTCTTCTTCTTCCTTTCCCTCTCGTTATGTCTGGATGTTATCCCAGGCTTCAGGGATGGTTTGATGGAGCCTGCCCTACAATGGGGCCTGTTGGCCTTAGGGTGCACTTTCCTCAAATTGATCTCCAACAGGGTGGATGTAGAAGGCCAGGCCTCCTCTGGAGTGTCCTAAGGACAGACCTTTGGGGAGGTGGAAGTCTTTTTGCGGTTTCTCCTCCAGCGAGCTGCTTATTGGCACATTTGTTCATGTATTTGAATGAAATTGTTTGTGGCCATGAGGTCACCACCTGCCCAGCAGTTCTCCAACTGCTCATGACCTGTTCCTTCCTCAAACAGTTGCAGAAATGTGACAATGATGTGCTCACCAGTGAGTGCTCCTGATTCTAACCCAGCTAAAATATCCACCAAGGGGCCAGGGCCTCAGCTGGTGGAGGATACTGGAGGCAGCTTTGCCAGGCATTCTCTAAGAGATCTGTGGCTTCTTTCTCGGAGATGGAGGTAGAGATACCTTGTGAGGCTACGCTCTTGACTGTGAAGATTGTGCAGTGGTAGCTGCAGAAGATTAAAGAGAGAACTTATCATCTATTGATGGTTGTCAGTCCTTTCCAACTGGGATGTGTCTGATTAGCTGTCCAACTTCAAAAGCCTAATTATTGCCCTCAAGGAAACCTACCTCCATGCCAGTTAAGAGTCCCAACTCTCCCTCCCCCTCTCCACTTAACCGGAAACTCCCAATAGTTCTTCTCACAGGTGGTTTCAGCACCTGGAATTAGTCCCAGCTTCTGCATGGGGAAAGTCCAGTCCTAGTTTTTATAATTACTGGTTTCACTCCCTTTTTTTTTGCAGGGCATTAAACAATAAGAAAGCACTGGGAATTTCAGTGGATCCCTGAATTCTGGCATTCTGTAATCACCTGCCTCTAGTGTTACTGCTTGCAACTATATCTTTTTGGATCATTAAGAAGGCATTTGGTGCTGCAAAAGAACATTTAAAGGAGAGTTTGCATTTATTTGGAACTGTTGATTCTACAATTGCTAATGTTGCAGATATATCCTGCTGAATAAATATTACTTGTGCAAAGTGGTTTAACCTAAATTTGCTAAGTTCAAACATTTCAGTAAAGCTACATGTTCTTATGCAATGTGTCATTTAAGACAACATTCTAGCCAATTCCACAAGTTATTTTCAAACTTTTAATAAACTTTTGTTTCATATTTTCATGATGAAGAAAACATTTTAAAAGTAACACTAGAACCACTTTGATGGTTACTATGAATAATTTTCATTTGAAAGGGAAGATAAAAGATTAAATGTACTTTTTGATGAAAGTCTCCCACTTAGTGATAGAGTCATAGTACAGCATGGAAACAGACCCTTCGGTCCAACCCGTCCATGCCAATCAGATATCTCAATCCAATCTAGTCCCACCTGCCAGCACCCAGCCCATATCCCTCCAAACCCTTCCTATTCATATACCCATTTAAATGCCTCTTAAATGTTGCAATTGTACCAATCTCCACTACATCCTCTGGCAGCTCATTCCAAACACGTACCACCCTCTGCATGAAAAAGTTGCCCCTTATGTCTCTTTTATATCTTTCCCCTCTCATCCTAAACCTATGCCCTCTAACTAATGTCCTGTACAACCACAAGATGACGTCCCAACTCCTGTACTCAATGACCTGACCAATGACGGCAAGCATACCAAATGTCGTCTCCACTATCCTATCTATCTGCGACTCCACTTTCAAGGAACAATGAACCTGCACTCCAAGGTCTCTTTGTTCGATAATATTCCACAGGACCTTGCCATTAAGTCCTGCCCTGATTTACCTCACATTTACCTGGATTAAATGCTATCTGCCCATCCTTCACCCATCAGCCCATCTGATCAATGTCCCATTGTAATCGGTGGTAGCCTTCTTTGCTGTCCACTTCACCAGCAATTTTAGTGTCATCTTCAAATTTACCTCCTATATTCACATCCAAGTCATTTATATAAATGACAAAAAGCAATGGACCCAGCACCAATCCCGGTGGCATACCACTGATTACAAGCCTCCAGTCTGAAAAACAACCCTCCACTACCATCTTCTGTCTATTACCTTCTACCCAATTTTGTATCCAAATGGCTACCCAAATTGAATCCAAATTCTCCCTGTATTCCATGTGATCTAAATTTTTAAACCAGTCTACTGTGAGGAACCTTGTCGAATGCCTTACTGATCACATCTACTGCTCTGCCCTCATCAATCTTCTTTGTTACTTCTTCAAAAAACTCAATCAAGTTTGTGAGACATGATTTCCCATGCACAAAGCCATGTTGACTATCCCTAATCAGTCCTTGCCTTTCCAAATACATGTACATCCTGTCCCTCAGGATTCCCTCCAACATCTTGCCCACCACCAAGGTCAGGCTCACCGGTCTATAGTTCCCTGGCTTGTCTTTACTGCCCTTCTTAAACGGTGGCACCATGTTTGCCAACCTCCAGTCTTCCGGCTCCTCACCTGTGACAATTGAAGATACAAATATCTCAGCAAGAGGCCCAGCAACCACTTCTCTAGCTTCCCACAGAGTTCTCAAGTACACCTGATCAGGTCCTGGGGAATTATCCACTTTTATGTGTTTCAAGACACCCAGCACTTCCTCCTCTGTAATCTGGACATTTTGTCAAGACACCCAGCACTTCCTCCTCTGTAATCTGGACATTTTGCAAGATGTCACCATCTATTTCGTTACTGTCTGTATCTTCCATATCCTTTTCCACAGTAAATACTGATGCAAAATATTCATTTAGTATCTCCCCTTCTTAAGGGTTTGTTTTCTTCCTTGCTTGGGTCTTTCTTTAGCCAGTAACATCCAAGGCCAGGAATGTAGATTGGGGTCTTTCTCTGGAGTAACCGCTGTTACCTAACTAGAAAGGATCAGTATCCTCTGGGGAAGAAAGTGAGAGAGATCTGCAACAATGCCCATAGTCCGCTGTGGAGCTTACATTATCGAATTATTGATGAAGCATGAAATAAAGAATGAAGACTCAATTCACCTGTGCATCAATTTGTCTATTATCTTTATTCAGGCTTATAATAGTTGTACTCTTCTTACTTTCGATCTGGGACCAAACTATGTTATGTTTATGTTTAAGCTCCTTTGGTGCCTCAGTTGCATTATGCCAAATTCTTCTCTGCTCTGTTGTGAAGAAGTGATTACAGGGAGAATAGTGCACTGGTATGACAATGTTTAAACCATCAATGACTAGATCAGACTGGCTTTTCATGTGCATGCACCTTTAAGTAGACACAATCTTAAATTGCAACCAATTATCATCCAATACGAGAAGAGTGTGATCTGTCATCCCATGACTCCTGCAGACAGAACACGGTTGCAGTCATGCAGCTCCAACAGTTGACATTTTTCATATGTAGCATAACCTTCAAATAATTAATCAACTTTTTTTTAATAACCATCCTTAAACGATTGGCTTGGTTTCAATACACAGACGTACTCATCACCTGTGAGAACTGACTTGCTAGCACTTACTTTCCATTAACTGAACTTGAAGTCCTTCTAGGATATTGCTCCACTTCAATTATATCCACTTATATAATCCCTCCACACATCCCCTATGCCCACCTCTCTTTGAACATCTGCCCCTGTTCAGCTGATTCACCTTCATTGTGCTTCACAGGCACCACAGTCAATGTCATAGTCTTCAGCCAACAAACTTCTGTGCTCTGCAAATCCATTCAAAAACTCTCACATAAAGAAAACTCCTCAGAATCTGTTCTGATTAGGGTGTTTGACATCAAATAAATATGGTCCAATATATCTTCATAATTATGCTATTTCAACATGAGTGAAATGAGATAAAGGAGAAAGTGAGGACTGCAGATGCTGGAGATCAGAGCTGAAAATGTGTTGCTGGAAAAGCGCAGCAGGTCAGGCAGCATCCAAAGAGCAGGAGAATCAACATTTCGGGCATGAGCCCTTCTTCAGGAAATGAGATAAACTTTATTTTGTCATCAAAATTTTATCTGGCTTCGTAAATAAAAGGGACCATCTGTGTCCATGTAATTGAATGCTCCAAGAACTGCCATTTTAATCCAGGAATTGCTGTATGATGTGATTTCTGGAACATCACAATGCCAGAGTCACAATTTTTCCCATCTGTACTTTGAAGGGGAAGGTTCACACATCGACAAATCAGGCATCAATGCTGCTTTATCTTTTCAAAACTCTCATTATTACTTTTTTAAAAGTATTGAAGGTATTGATTGACTTTTATTCCATTAATTTGCTTAGGAATAAAGGAAATATATAATTGGCATATTGTTATTGTAGTCATCACAGCAAGACATTTGCAGATGGCTATAAATGTATTTTCAAAACAATAATCTAATCCAGATTTTGTATCCAAAGTAGTTGACTGTAAGTTTCTTGTAATAATAGTAATGCATTTAGAAAATGCCAAGACTTTTAGGCCAGCAAAAGAAGCTGAATTTTTTTGCCTATAGTGTGTGTAATAACATATTTAATGCCAACATAAAAACATGAAATGACTCCCTTAGGGTGATAGTGACATCATCTGGAATGTACATTGGATAGAGCTCTTTATACACTGAAATTGGCTTGGTTATACTGTAATGAAAATACTGACATCTAATTGATGTTAAATTGTTTAGTAAGGAGCCTTAGATAATAAATATTCTTTCCCATGATAAAATATAGCTCAAATTAATCCATCTATTACTCATCACTGATTTCCATGCATGCGTCAGATACTCACGGAGGTCTGTTAGTTGGGGAGGTCATTGCACAGAGATTCAGATGACTCACTGGAAGGATTGAGAAATGTGAGAGTGAAAAGGAATATTGATCACTTATAGTGGGAATTAGATATTCAGAAAAAACAGTTTATTCAAATAACAGTTATTTTTCCAATTAATTCTAACCATAGCCAGCAAACACATCTGGAGAGGTCAATTTGCTATTTTATATACATTACTTATTGCTCACTGAGTAATTTCATAGCTCCCCCTAATATTCCACAGTCAAAACTGAATATCTATCGCAAAATCACCATAAGTATAGAGGAACATTTGGATGTTGACTCAAAACAAATGCTTAGTTAGTATTCAAAGCAAGTGTTGAAACAAGCCTTCCAATATATGCTTATACCATTTCACTCCTCATTTCAAAAAGGAGGAGGTGTCAGACTATAGCCAGGTCTCGTCTGGAATTCCGGTGATTATCAGTATTTCACCCCAGTGCCACTGCATATTTCATTCCAATTCATAGTACTACACTGTTATTTTTATTATGAAGACAAATGTAATTCCCATTGTATCCTAATCACAGATGAGACAATTAATTGATAATTCCTCTGTAATCAGTGATAAACTATTAATCAACAACGTGGTGGGATAGCAGGGGAAATCCCTGCTCTTTAATATACAATACAAATGCAAAGCACTCTCATTAGAATGACATGGTTTGATCTAATTGTGCTGAAGACAAGGTACCAGACTTTACCCATCAATCACAGAAGCTGCTGGAAAAGCTCAGCAGGTCTGGAAACATCTGTGGAAAGAAATCAGAGTTAACTTTTCGGGTCCAGTGACCCTTCCTCAGAACAGGGTCCTCACCGGACCCAAAACTCTGATTTCTCTTTACAGATGTTGCCAGATTTGATGAGCTTTTCCAGCATCTTCTATTTTTGTTTCTGATTTACAGTATCTGCAGTTCTTTCAGTTTTTATTGACCCATCAATCTCCTGACTTAGAGATGAGATTACTACCCAGCTAACACTAACACAGTGGAATAACAGAACATGTCTTAACAGAGCTTACGCAAAGTTCCCATACATTCAGTGGAACATTAAGAATAACATGCTGTAATGCAGATGTGCATTGAGTAACATTCTTCCATAGGATTCATTTGAATGATCAGTGCTTAAATGCAGCACAATTTGTGATGGAACCTTCAAAATGAATGTTGTACATCTACTATTTCTGAATTGGAGCTTCTTACCTGAACATGAGTTAATATTACATTGACTTTAATTCTAACTTCTTTCTTCCAGCACTGGACCAGCTGCTTGCAGAACTTGAGTCATTTTTGAAGTTACTGGATAATGAAAATCTCAGCCTCAGTGCCTTAGCAAAAAAATGTGTCTTATCCGATCTACTTCACAACATCATCAGTTCTTCAGGTCAGTCTTCAATTTAACCCTGCTTTGAGTAAGTTTTCTTACAGGAAGTTACTGAATTTTAGAAAACCTTAATCCACAGCCGTCAACTGCATAAAATGACACAGACCAGAAGGTTCAGACCAGAAACTTGCAGGGTGTGCTGTGTTTAGTTACTAGTAATCAGAATGGCAGAGCAAGGTGTTCCAATTGGAGTGAGCACTACGAGGGTGAGAAGAGAAAATCAACCATTATTCCTCTTCCTGAACATAAGAGAACATAGGAGTATCTGGGAGTTATCATTGACCAGAAGGTTAACTGTCCCAGCTATATCAGTATTGTAGCTTTACAGTAGGTCAGGGAATTCAGCAGCAAACAGCTCACCCACTGTTTTCCCGAAATTTTGTCCATCATCAACGTCAGGAGTGTAGTAGAATTCTCTCAGCTTGCCTTGTTGTTCTAACAACACTAAAGAAGCTTAACAAATCTGGAGCAAAGTAGCCACTTGATCAACAACCCATCCACCAGCTTGGCTGTGCCATCCCTACACCACTGATACAACGGTAACAATGTGTACCATCTCCATGAAGTATTGCCACAATTCAACAAGTTACCACCAACATTTCCCTTCAAGCGTACAACCTCTAGCACACAAGGCAAAGGCAGCAGACATGGGTACATTGATAATACCTCCAAGCTCTCTTCTGAGTCATGCACCATCCTGACTTGGAACTATATTACTGTTCCTTCAATGTCATTGTGTCCACTCCTGAAACTTTCTCTCTGACAGCATTTTGCAGCAGATCAAGAAGGTGGCTCACCACCACCTTCTGAAGGGCAATTAATAATGGTAATTAATACTGGCTGTGCCAGCAGCGCTTGCATCCCAGAAACATTTAAAAAAAAGTTAAATTCATTCAAGCCCATTAAACCGTATCTAATTAGGTGACAGTGAATCTGTTTCCTATCCACTCGCCCAACTAGATTCTGTAACCTTTAATATTCTTCCCTAACAAAAATTGAATGTTTCCTGTTAGAAAGTGCACAAATGTAGGCAGACGTTTGAAAGCAGGCTCCAGTTAGCACCTTGTGTGAGTATTCAGCTGACACTGAATTCCACATGGAAAGGCCACCAGTGGAAAGTGAGTTCACAGCCGTGAATCAAATGGAGGACATTGCAGTTATGAGCTTATCCTTCAGCAAAAAGGTCAGCACTTTTTGTTTTGTGCAGCAAGTGTCAATGACCTCGCTGTCAGTGCAATCGCGCTTTCATTTCATGATTTTCTTTTAACAATCATGAGCCATGAAATCATTTCTTGTGCCACCCCTTAAGAAATGGCTTTTTGAGGTTGATAAACATCAAATACCACTCCCTCACTTGTATTTTAAGTGACTCTTTTACGATGAGTTGTAAGGGAAAAAGAATCGAAAATGCTGCTGTACACAACAGCCAGTCAACTTTTGAAAAAGAAAGGTAAGTTACTCTGAGAAAGTAGTGTGCCATATTTCTAGAAAATTATTTTTAAATAACCTACTACTTTATATGGTTTTAGATTGAGACAGAATACGAGTGGGATGTTGCTAATATGGAAAATAAGCCTCAAACAATCGTATGATTTCTTTTCAATTCATTTTTGGGATGAGGGCATTTATTGCCCATTCCTAATTGCCCAGAGGATAGTTAAGAGTCAACCATATTACTGTGGGTCTAGGAGTCACATGAGGGCGAAATAGTTCTGATTTCAGGAAGTCCCATCCCTGTATCCCGCACCCAACCATTTTCAGTCTGGGGATGGAGGGCTGGGGCACCAGGATCAAATGTGCACTCTATATTACTCAAGAGATGATCACAGAGACAGCGACACATATTAAAATGCCATTACCTTCAAATGGATCCAGTAGTCATAAAAGTGACATCCAAAACACAATATGCGGCTTTAGATCTTTCAGGAGACTGTCCAAGGTGGCTGGAGATCTTTGGAGACCATGATTTGGAGGTGCCAGTGTTGGGCTGGGGTTTACAAAGTGAAAAATTACACAACACCAGGTTATAATCCAACAGGTTTATTTGGAAGCACTAGCTTTGTAAGAGGTGAAGTGCGCTGGGAGCCATCAAGTATCCCTTAGGATAGTTAGAAAAAGACATGACTATGCATACAAAGTGGATGAACTCCATGGAACTCCAAAATTGACCTGAACTGTCAAGCTGTCAAGTGTTTCAAATCGCCTGGTCTTTAAATTTTTGAAAAATATTCCTGCAGTGTAAAAAGAGATCTAGGTATTTTATTCTGTTGACATGAGCATGAGGACTATCACAATAGATTTGTGCTGCACAAATTATTTTGCAACCTATCATCACAGTCCAATGCCTGTTTGTTTATTTTGTTATTGACAATTCTAAGTGCTTATAAAGCCTTTGAGTGGGGCGATGATTATAAATGTTTGTTTTGATAAGAAATTTAGTAGTCAAGGGAGGTAAAATGTAGTGAATGGATTTTATTTATCAGAGTGTTTTTTTAATAATAAATCCGTTAATTGACACTTAAAACATTTGTTTCATCTCAGTATGGGTTCTGTGTTCTTCCCACTTGGTGACTTAGCATAGAGGCGATAAAGTACCGTGGAAATATTGGAAATGATGAAGAAACATGAGGTTTGCAGGGAGGATATGAGGGGCAGTTCAGTTTCTGGTCAATGGTAACTCCCAGAATATTGGTGTTTAGAGGATTCGGTGATGGTTATGCCGTTGAACACCCGGGGCGAAGTCTAGATTCTGTCTTGTTGAACATAGTCATCACCTGGCAATTGTCTAATGAGAATGTTAGCTGCTATTTATTAGCAAAAAGTGGAATGTAGTCTAAGTCTTGTTGCAGATGAATACAGGTTACTTCAGTATCTGAGAATTGGTAAATGGTGCTGCACATTGTGCAACCAGTGAATGTCCTCCTTCTGATTTTATGATGTAGGAAAGGCCATTGCTGAGGCAGCTGAAGATGGTTGGGAAAAGGAGACATCCTCAGGAATGTGGATCTCAATTTTAATTTTTATTTGGGAAGTGGGTATTGCTAGATGGGCTAGTATTTAGTGCCCATTTCTACTTGCAGCAAGAAGTCTTTGGTGAGCTGCCTTCTTGAACTGCTTTTGGTGTAGAGGTGCTGTTAGGAAGGTGAAGATATTATAGTCTTGGGATTAATTGATCTCCAACAACGACCATCTTCCTTTGTCCGATTTATGATTTCATACAGAGGCGAATTTTCCACTGATTTTGATTGACTTATTTTAATTGGAAGTTGCATGTTGTGCAGACAAGAGTGGAAGCTGTATTTGCATGAAAGAATCTTGCAAACAGCACCAATATGAATGACCCATTGTGTTATTGGCTGATGGAAGAATGCTGATCCAGGGCAAGGTGCTTTGGAATCTTTCTGCACATCAGCCTACGTAAAAGCTGAATTTGAACACTTGCCCTGGGTATTGGTTTGGATGCAGGCACAACTTAGTAAATCTAATAAGCATCCCTCCATGATACATACCTGCCTGCCTCTGCCCTGACTGCAAGTATAACAGTGGAACGGTTGGCATGGGATGCCCAGCCAGTGCACCAATTGAGGGACTTTATGCTGCCACTGCTGCAGAAGAAGTCCTTGTGCAGGCTGGTGATAGATGGGAAGGGTTCCCTCCTTAACAGCACCCCGAGGTTCTGCAGAGGCATGTCCACCAAGATTGTTCTCTGCAATAGCCTCTCAAATCCAAGACCCACTATATCTCCTCATCCTTCTTGTTGGTGTCTTTGGGCTTAGATGCCAGAAAGATGACCAACACATGCCTATACCCTCATCCACACTGCATTCTCCTTCCTGCAATTGACCAACAGCTCTCTTGAGACACAGCTATCCAGCCGAGAAGGTCTATAGTTCCACTTCAGCCTACTGACAGCCTAAAGGCAGAGGATCACCCCCAGTGATCCTCCTTGGACAAGTTTCCCCCATCACTGATTTTTTTTAGCTAGAGGGGTAAGGAAATTGGCATCTTGTACTTTGCCCAATGTGCCAAAGTTGTGCCTCTTCCACCCATTCTCTGAGCAAAAGAGTGTTACAATTAAAAATTCAGCTGATGCATCACAAGCCAGATCAGGGCTAGGCTGCTAGATAAATATAGTGATTAGTGGCAATCTACAATCCCTGTGTCATGTTCATGACTGATGCAGAGATGTTGTTCAGAAATTGCTAAAACATATGTTGTAAAGGATCAGTTAGGGCCTGTCTTGATGTTGAAATAGACCAAAACTGATAATTGCTCTGTTTATGAAATCTTTGGAAGATTGTTCCTCACATGTACAAGGTATTAGAGCTCGAGTAGTGTCTCTCTAACTTTTACGCGCAGTTCAAAATGCCTCTGGGAACATTAGGTGCAGTCCATAATCAAATAACTTGTGTATAATTGGTTGGATAGAGCAAACCTGATAAGTTGAATGGTCATTTTTCTTTCAAATGTTCCTTGTGTTTCTGCTGTGTTTAAGTTGCGATGATTTATAAGTAGCATTTATATCTTAAAGCGCAAATTTCCAGTTGGATGCTAAAACTAGAATATGTTACTTTATGTTTAAATTTGTAGCTGGAGAGGAAGAATATATCTATATGAACAAAGTTCTGCTTGAAGAAACCATTGCAACTGAGAAGAAAGTAGCAGAGAAAGGTAAATGGATCAGTGGGAGGTATTTTCTCTGAAGAGACACTTTAACATTCGCAGTCTGTTGTTTATATTCTATTCAAAGGTTTTCATTCTTAAAATGTTTTGACATTATGTCATTAACACTGATTGAGGTCAGAGGTCAGATCTGCTGGTTGCCATCATAGCCAAAGAATGCCACGTAACGAGAAAAGACCTAAAGGCCATTGCATCATGCTAAAAGCAGGAGTTCATTGTTATTGAATCAGCTGCTGGAAGCTGTTATTATCTAGAAGTTAAGTTTGAAAACACATGAACATAAAAGAATAAAAACCGAAAGAACTGCGGATGCTGTAAATGAGAAACTAAAACAGAAATTGCTGGAAAAGCTCAGCAAGTCTGGCAACATCTGTGGGGAGAAATCAGAGTTAATGTTACTGGTTGAGTGACCCTTCCCCAAAACTGGAAGATCTAAATGCTTCTGATAACCAGACATAATACAGAGGTCCTAATTGGACAATGACAGCATGCTTTTAGCTGGTGAAACTGTAACAGTAGAAGAAAACTTCACTTCTTGCTAATCTGCTCCTACATATTCCAGATGAGGATAAATCTGATATTTCTGTACAGGTCCTCCAGCCAGACAAGCAGATGTACATGTGTGGATGTTTTAGGAATTTGGTTTGGAAATAATTAAACATAATAATGATTTCCTGTACATGCCAGGCCAAACTTAATCTGCATCTGCTTGGTTAGGCAGCTGTCCACACAAGATTTTCAGGGACATCGTAGCTTTAAGAAATGTATATCTTTCCTTTTTGTCATGTTGATCCTCCTAATTTTGTTGTTTCAGGGATTGCAGTCATGACTTTTTTAGTCAAATTTGAATATATAATTGAAGTTTATGTCAATTTGGTCAATTTGTATTAAATTATAAAGTTGTGGCTGCAAGCCCCACTTCAAGAGTTGAGCCAGTCAGATGATACTGCAGTTCTGTGTTGTGAGAGGGCATTGTTGTGGGTAGGCAGCACAAAGGGCAGCAGTGCTGAGGGAATGCTGCACTGTTGCAATTTCTTTTCTTTAAGACAGATTTTAAAACTAATACCCTTTACTAATTGAGGTCAGAGGTCAGATGTACTGATTGCCATCATAGCCAAAGAATGCCACATAATGAGAAAAGATCTAAAGGCCATTGCATCAAGCTAAATGCAGGAGTTCATTAAAGATCCATTGAAAGATGAGGAAAGTTGAAAGCAAGATAAGGGGCTAAATCTTACTTTTCTTTGGCTAAGTGTAAGTCACATTGAGTTGTGTGGAGTGATGCTTGCTTTATGACCTAGAGTGTTTTCTCAATGTCTTACCAAACTCACCTCATTAATTAGCTACCATGCCCCGATAGGTCTCCCTTATCTGATTTCTGCTCTGAGTTACCATGTGCCATCACCAGAATAAAACAACTCGTTGCCAAGGGGGTATGCCCGAAGTTACTGGCATCCTGTGCCTCCTTTCCATCTTTAAGAGATGTGCTGTCAGTCTGAAGCTGCCTTGATGTCTGCCTCTGATAAGGCATACCAGAAAATCAGCACTCCATCTTGCAGACAGGGATCTGGAAGTGGAAGCTGATTGGGCTGGTGTCAACACAGGACTTCCTCCTCCCTCAGAAATAGCAGTGGAGACCATGACACCAGACCATGCCAGCCTGCTCTGAGCTTGCTACCCAGGGTAGAATAATCTCAGACCTCTGGATGAACACCCAGCAGTGCAAGATGAAGGTCAATGTCTTTTTCAGCTCTGCCAGGGTAACTTCTACTATCTTCTTTGTGATACCTCACACTCTACTGTACTGCTACTGTACCCACTGCCCACCAAGGCTCATGCTTTAACACTCACTATTGCCTGCAACAGTTTCCCCACTCGTTCTCACTCACCCCTGTCCCTGGTACCATGAACCTCTGCACTGCCTACTTACCTACTTGGACATGTCCCCACCAGCACCAATAGTAATAATGTGTCAGCCACTTTCATTCCACAAAGAAAACAGCCCTCTGCAGGCAAGAAAGACCCACATTAGGTGGTGTGCTGCCCATCATTTGGTTCTTCATCTTTTATCAGCTGAGGATTCTGTCTCTGACCGGCCTGGATTGGTGGTCCTTAACTTACTGAACCAAGAATCTCTGAGTGAAGGCTATTCCCCCTTCACTTGATTCAACTGAAGACTGCTGACTGTAATGGCAGGCTTCCTGGCTTTGAGTCTGCACTAAAAAGCAAAGCAAGACAGCAGATTGTGAGCCTGGGATCTCTGGCTGAGGGGGCAAAGCACAAAAAGGCTAGACAAGTTAGGACAGCAAATAAAGTGTTCAGAGAAGTAGCCTGATGAAGTCCATGAGCTGGGTGAGTGTCCCTGGGCACACAGTATCCTTGCTGCAGCATGACAGTGATAGTTGCCAATATAGCCTGAGGTGCAGCATTGAACCGCAGAACCATCTTGGAACTAGATCAGAGATGCGTCGTGAGTGTTCTTAGAAACTGGCACGTCGGATATCTATGTGGGGCATGTGTGACTGGTGCCTGTACAGCATGCCCTGAGACATTGGGGTCCAGTGTCCAGCATGGAGTTTGTTCAGAGCAAGCAGTTAGCTGAATCCAGCAGGTATGCATGCTGATTTCTATGTCAAGTTTGCCTGATGGCTAGTTTGTTTGGTGAATTGGATAAGATTGGAAATTGGATACTAATGTGCCGAATTGAACCATCAGCAAGGCGCTTAACAAGCGTTAATCTTTGTCAGTTGGCAATCCACCATTGCCTGATGAGATTCTCACCAAGCTGTGTGTGAAAAGCATAAAAATGGAGTGAGAGGATCTCAATGTTGAGATGGGCCTTGGCGGATTTAGAGTCAGAGAGTCATACAGCATAGAAACAGACCCTTTGGTCCAACCAGTCCATGTTGACCATAATCCCAAACTAAACTAGTCCCACCTTCCTGAACTCCCTCCAAACCTTTCTTATTCATGTACTTAGCCAAATGTCTTTTAAACATTGTAACTGTGCTCCCACCGCTTCTTCTGGAAGTTCATCCACACTCTGTGTAAAAATGTTGCCCCACGTGCCCTTTTTAAATTTTTCTCCTCTCACCTTAAAAATATGCCCCCAGTCTTGAAATTCCCCACCATAGGAAAAAGACCCTGCCATCCTCCTTACCTACATCTCTCTCAATTTTAAAAACCTTTATAAGATACTTCTCATGCAGTTCTGTCACATACCTTGCCACAGCCATATCACTCAGAGTCTTATTAGTCTGTCCACGAAAAGGCATCTGGATGGGTTTAGAGGGATATGGCCGAATTGCTGACAAATGGGACATGATTAGGTTAAGCTATCTGGTCGGCATTGACAAGTTGGACCGTAGGGTCTGTTTCCGTGCTGTATGTCTCTATGACTCTAAGGCTACATGCGAACATAAGAAAGGAATAAAAGTGGTCCAGAAGTGGTGGAAAAGACTTAATTAAAGGAACTTGCACCTAACTTTTCCATCTTGACCCACCCTGGATACTTAGTTTCCAAATCACAATATTATCTGCAGGATATTTCCATAATGAAATTAAATTATTCTCTTCCATTAATGTCTGTTGTTTACCCTAGCCCCATGAGAAACACATGGACCATGTACCATGGATAGTGAGGTCAGATTGTTGTTAATTATGATATTCCATTGCACTTCAGCTGTGTCCTTTTCTGACCACAGCAGGATCCAAAATTTTAATTCCAGTTTACAGCCATGTAAACACAGTGCAGTGAAGGG